>NC_059079.1:51782802-52084698 GCF_020497125.1 Mauremys mutica | reverse complement strand
GAGGAGTTTCACGGGTTCACTGTGCGTTGTGTGAAGAAATACTTCCTTTTGTTTGTTTTAAAGTTGCTGCCTATTAATTTCATTTGGTGACCCCTAGTTCTAGTGTTATGAGAAGGAGTAAATAGCACTTCCTTATTTACTTTCTCCACACCAGTCATGATTTTATAGACCTCTATTATATTCCCCCTTAGTCATCCCTTTTTCCAAGCTGAAAAGTCCCAGTCTTATTAGTCTCTCCTCATACGGAAGCTGTTCCATAATCATTTTTTTTGCCCTTTTCTGAGACTTTTCCAGTTCCAGTATATATCTTTTTTGGGATGGGGAAACCACATCTGCATGCAGTATTCAAGATGTTGGCATACCATGGATTTACATAAGCAATATGATATTTTCTGTCTTATCTATCCTTTTCTTAATGATTCCCAACATTCTTTTTTACTGCCGCTGCACATTGAGTGGATGCCTAAACAGCTTTTAAAAATCTGTTCCTAAGTGATTTGTCCAAAGCCAGTGTGTGAGTTAATGGAGAGCCAAGTACAGAACCTAACAGCCTTGGGACTGAAGTCCTGGTCCCACTGAAATCAGTAGCAAAACTCCTATTGATTTCTGTGGAGTCTGAATGTCACTCATGATGTCTAGTTCTATACTCTCTACATATAGATCCACAGTTAAGTAGTATTTATCTGTTTGATTCCTGTGAAGCTCAGAGACACTGAGGTATTGGCAAGTTTGTGCTGGAAGTATCTTTAGAACTGGACTGAGACTACTAAACAATCAGCACTGGATTTGGTTATATAGTGGTGAGATATCAACATTTCATCCAGTTCCTTGAATCATCCTGTGACATACTATACCTTGGGGGAATGACTTGTTACCTCCATATCCCTAATTTTTTATATAATTGTGATCTTACCTTACAAGGCATGCTTTATATGTATCAGGGGAAAGGGTATGCTCTGCTAAAAATCCTTTCTCTATCCATATATATCATGAATGCATATGAAGTTATGAGAATTGTGCTGTATGATGGTCATGGAAACATGCTGTAAGTTGGGGAATCAGCTCCCCAGAGGCAACAGCAAGGAAAGTACCGACACACAAGTGGGGTGTCAAAAAACCCATCAACAACCATTATCCAGCAAGGGAGCTACAATTCAGTGACTCACCTGCATGAGGCCACACCAGGGGAATTGCTTGACCTTGCCTGGAGACTCAGTAATGCCCCCAGACATGCTTGGACTTGTGCTCCCCAAGCACATAAGACTGAGGATATAAAACAGTGGCCACATGCTGGGCTTTTCTCCTTCACCCACCTACACTTCAAGCAACAAGGACACTCTGAAGACTCCAACTGAGGGGACTGGCACAGATTACAAGGATGAAATTGATGTACTATGAACTGCAATATGAAGTGAGGTGAGAAAAACTGCTTACTCTAGATGTTGCCCAGTCTAATAGGGTTGAGAGTTTAGACTGCATTCTTATATTTTATTGTATTTTTGGTAACTAACTCAGGCAAAAAGTCAATTGCTTAATATCACTTAAAATCTATCTTTTGTAGTCAATAAAATTGTTTAACTGTTTACCTTTGCCAGTGAGTTTGCTTGAAGTGTGTGGTAAATCTCTTCAGGTTTTGCAAAGGCTGGTGTATACTCACTTTCAGTTGATGAAGTGGTGAACCAATTAATGAATCTGCATTGCTCATCTTGAGCAGTGTAAAACTATATTCCTGAGGTGCAAGGCTGGGAGCTGGAGGGATTTGTCTGGTGCCTTTCCCTGTGTGATTCCTGAGTGGCTCTGGGAGCATGCATGCAATCTATCTTAGTGTGGTGCTCCACATGCGGTTGTGCTGAGTGATAAAAGTGCTTGGAGGGGTTTGCTGCTGGTCACTAGCAAGGCATTGTGAGAGACAGCCCAGGCTGGAGAGAGTTAAGGGGGTACAGCAGTCCCACAGTCCCATTCTGTCACATATCCCATCTCCCTAGAGTCTTCCTTTAAATAGTTCTATCCATTTTGTCTCCATCCTAAAATACAAGGGCCCAATTTTGCGCATGATTGCATGCGCAGGCGCACACACACACACACACATCCTGTACTCACATGAGCAGCCCATTTCACAGGGAGTCATGGGGCTATTTGCATGAGCAAAGGTTCCTGGATCTGGCCTCAAATCAACACACTGGTGTAGACTCCAGTACAGCGTATGCTTAACTTTAAATACTTAAGTAGCTCAACTGCTGCAGTGCACTACTGGATCTAGGTCATAAAAGTTCTAACAAATATCCTTATTCTCTGGGTTTTTTACTGTACATTGTTTCATATTTTAATGTATAAGATAATTCATATAAATCATGCAGAATCAATATCAGGCTTCACTGAAGTTCAACAATAGGAAATTTATTTTAAATGCTGTATTGATTTGTCTATTGCAATGTGTTTCCCCCTTAAACCTAGAAATTGTTCACAAATCCTAGTGCATTAATTAGGTCAGCTGTTAAGAGCTTTAATCCTTGTCCTTACCCTCATAACATTTTAGTTAAAAAAACCTTCTTTAAAAAGGGCTTGTTCACTGAAAAGGATTGTCTAAAGTGCAATTAAAATATAGTTAAATATTAGGCACTAATTTATTAAAATGATATACTCAACTATTTTATTTTATCAAAAACAGGATTTGGGTCTATATTGGGAAATTGGATTTAGAGCTTGGTGAAGACATTTCTATGGAACTGTATTCTGTTGGAATACGATTTTCTATCTAAATTAAAACACTTTGCAAGATTGAGTTGATTTTCACTGGAATTTTGTTCAGAAGAAAACTAGGAAAATGTTCTGACAATGCTAAAACATTCCATTTTGATAGTTGCAGAATGAAACATTTTGATTTTTAATTTTGGGATTTTTTAATTTTTATAGTATAAGTGAGCAAAAAAGGCCTGCAAACTTATAATAGAAGATGTACTCTTTTGTAAACTTGAACCATTTTGTGTGATCGGGGTCAGGGCACAAATACCAGTTTCTTACTAGCACTCCTGGATGTCATACCTATATACAATATCTAAGCATGTATACCACCCTTATCAGTGTACGGGGTGTGCTTAGTGGTGGTATGTGATTAGTGTGGAAAGTGCATATTGTGCTGTAAGACCTGATTTTGCCATCTTGGCTTTCAGAAGTAGTGAGCACCTACTATTTCCCTTGATTCCAATTAGAATTGTAGGTGGTCTAGAGTTCTTTAAATCAGACCCAAGGGGGTGGGAGTCTGAAGTGAGAGCCATTGAAAAATCTGGCCCAAGTAACTTGCCCATGATCACAGAGGAAATCTGTTTTTAAAGGTGTAAGTAGAAGGAACTCTATGGAAAAGCTGGGAACTGAGACTAGGTCTTGGATACTATTGTACTAAATTCCCAAGAATTCCAGTATCTTCTCTAGGAGAGTTTGAGACATGGAGACATGTCAGAATTTTTAGATGTGTGTCTGCTATTTTCAAATAGATTTAAATGTTTTTAAACGGAAGTTGAACTATGAGTGCATTATCTGCAGTTTAATAATCTGACATATGATGATCCTGCAAAAAGTATGGTAATCTGAGGTATGTATAAAATGGACTAATGTGAACCGAGCAAGAACTCGGATAATGGATAATAGTTTTATTATTTTCTTGTTACGCAAAGTCAGTGCTCAGGGCACTGCAGATATTTAGAATTTGAATTTCTATAATCAAAATATATAAAACCAAGTGTTTGCAATATAATGATAACATTATAAGGTTTAAACTAAAGAAAAACCTTTTGTGAACTTTACTTAAGGGGCTTGATTTTTAGTACAATCAATTATTGTAATCTCAGTCTCTTAAATAAATCCTAGCCTTCTATTGTCTGATTAGCTTTGAAGTAATTCATTTCCTCTAGATGCGGGTTTGGCTGCTTTTTAATTCTAGTATTTGCTTCTACCTTTACTGAATTGGAGAATATTCACATCTTTAGTTTAAGTTTTCTTGCAGGAAACATACTGTATAATAAGTAAATGATGTACTTATAAAATGTGCTGATGAAATGCTAAATGTGTGTATTAAGGCTATGAACAGATTAATTAAATAAAAGAGAACTGACTCAATCAGTTAAAGGGCCCTAAATCTTCATCCCAGAAAAGAATCCCAAACTGTTGCCCAAAGTTTCCTGATAATTTAACACAGGAACTGTTAATTTTCCCACCTCAAGATTTGCAGGGAAAATTCACAGGTTCAGATGCACAGAACTGCAAAGAACAGTGTACTTCCCATTGTGAAACTCTTCATGGATGTGAGTGATCAAGTGGTCATTGGGGGCATGCCCTCCAGCAATCCCCAGTTGGTCTATTTCCTTTCACAGGAATCCTCTTTCACACACAAACACTTTCTTGTGCCTAACTCTGATGTACATAGGGACCCTTCAGCTCTTCATCTGTATTGCCCCTCCCAGAATTGGCCACTGACTGTAGTCTCTCTTCATCTTGTTTTGGTGTTCTCTTTCATCCATCTCACCTTTACACTTTCCCCTTACACCCGGCTGTACACAAATTTTTTCTCCAAGTTTAGATGTTTTCTCTCATACTGTCCCCTACCCCACTCCCAAAATTTCTATACTGCTCTCTCTCTCTCCCTCTCTCTTCTTCTCCAGTTTGGCTCCATTGCAGAGAGGAGAGGTAGTTGGCTTCCTGGCTGTCTAGTGGACAATTTACAGGAGAAAGCCCATCACTTCACTGTATCCCTGATGACAGCAAGATTCCAGTGGGGATGTGCAATATAAGGGCTAAAGGGAACAGATGCATGTGTCATGTGATTTGCATAACAATTGCCACCCCTGGAGATGTCCTCAAAAGTTTGGATGCCTATCTGAATGCCAGGAGCTTACAAACTTAGCAATGAGATCTCACAAGAACAGTCAGTCAGGGGATCATCATACCTCCTGCTTCCACTGGTGAGGAGGTAGTTCTAGGGCCCTGCTGCAAAAGAGTTCTACTCATGCCTTCCTCCCTCGCCCAAAGCAATCCTTTTACAAAGAAACCTCCATTTTGCAATTCAAGTTCAGCAGTTTCTCATTGGAGTCTGTTTTTCAAGCTTTTCTGTTGCAAAATTGCCACCTTTAAGTCTGTTACTGAGTGACTAGAGAGGTTGAAGTGTTCTCCTACTGGTTTTTGAATGTTATGATTCTTGATGTCAGATTTGTGTCCATATATTCTTTTATGTAGAGTCTGTCTGGTTTGGCCAATGTACATGGCAGAGGGGCATTGCTGGAACATGATGGCATATATCACATTGGTAGATGTGCAAGTGAACGAGCCCCTGATGATGTGGCTGATGTGATTGGGTCCTATGATGATGTCACTTGAATAGGTACGTGGACAGAGTTGGCACTGAGCTTTGTTGCAAGGATAGGTTCCTGGGTTAGTGTTTTTGTTCTGGTGTTTGTGGTTACTGGTGAGTATTTGGTTCAGGTTGTGGGGCTGTCTGTCTGTAAGCGAGGACAGGTCTGTCTCACAAGATCTGAGAGTGAGGGACCATCTTTCAGAATAGGTTGTAGATCTTTGATGCGCTGGAGATGTTTTAGCTGGGGGCTGAAGGTGACGGCTAGTGGTGTTCAGGCCCAACAAAAAAAATAACAGATCTACAACACTTCAACGAGAAACTGCTGAACTTGAATTAATATGCAAACTAGATACCATCAATTTAGGCTTGAATAGAGACTGGGAATGGCTGAGCCATTACACACATTGAATCTATTTCCCCATGTTAAGTATCCTCACACCTTCTTGTCAAACTGTCTGAAATGGGTCATCTTGATTATCACTACAAAAGGTTTTTTTTGTTTTTTTTCTCCTGCTGACAATTGCTCATCTTAATTAATTAGCCTCCTAGAGTTGGTAGGGCAACTCCCACCTTTTCATGTTCTCTCTATGTGTATATATATCTCTTTACTATATGTTCCAGTCTATGCATCCGATGAAGTGGGCTGTAGCCCACGAAAGCTTATGCTCAAATAAATGTGTTAGTCTCTAAGGTGCCACAAGTACTCCTGTTCTTTTTGCGGATACAGACTAACATGTCTGAGATTCTGAAACCAATGATCTATTTGTATACTTCATGTCCCCTATTTTATAGATTGCTTCTGCATCAGTTAATATGATGTAAAGTATGATTTCTGGTTCATAGTTAACACTCTAATGACAAAAAGTGAACTGCCTAAACAGTTTGGAAATCCATTAATGATATGACCTATCCACTTGCACAATAGTTAGGAACGCCTTGGATTTTTCCATATCTTTTATAGATAAGTATGATATATTAGCTGGTGGACTGGGGATTTTAGATGTAAATTATATATGTGACAATTTAGTTTCAAAAGGCCAGGTTTTCAAATGCTTAGCATCAACAGCTGGGGCCAAAATTTCAAAAGAATTCACCTTTTATTTAGTAGACTTTAATAAGGACCATTTTTTCCCCAAATAACTCCGCATCAGCAGCTCCCATTGTGACACTTAACGGCCAGATTTTTCAAAGGAGTTCAGCATCCAATATCCTTAAATCTGTTGAAAATCTGGTCACTTATTTTGGTGCTTAAATGGAAGTTGAGATCTTTTGAGAATCCATCTGGCTGATAGTGCACATGAAGGTGATAATTTTAAAGAGGGGGAGGGGGAAGCATTTCTAGCAATGGAAGATTTACTAGGAGTGGATGCTACAGGTACTAACATTTAGGAGAGAGAACAGTCCAGTGATATCTTGCCAGTAACAGAAAAGAGAGAGAAAGGAACTCATAGCACTTTTAGATCCTGGACCTGATCCTTTACTCTGCAAAGGTTTTACAGTGATGTAGCTCACTGGAGCTATATTGGAATAAGGGAGTGGTGCATCAGGCAACCTGTCTTTTGCTTTTCAACAACAACAAAAAATGCAACTCCTGTGCTTGCTGGATGACTGTCTCCTGTATCTTAATCTGATAAGAAAATCTTGGTGTTATTCATGTATTATTTCCATGCTCGCATATTCTGGTAGTAAAATGGGATATGAACCCATGGTCCCATAGATATTCCTCTTGTATTGTGGGTGATTTACACAGAACTCTTTCAGATACTCACCATTTCATAGTCTAACTGTGAAGGGTATATAATTTGAATTCTTTCTTGTGCAGACCTTTTCTGTTCACTGGAGAAAAGCTGAGATACTAATGGCACAGTTCCACAACCAGTGTGGAATAGAATGCTCACCGGCCTTAGATAAAGAGTTTTTTGCAATTGCTTGACAGTGTGCCGGTTTAAACATTGCTTAGTGAACATTGCTTGAAATATTTCAAACTATATAATCTGCCACTGGCATCAGAACCAAGAATGTTGGGCCTATGAGCTGTACATTTACATGCAGGTAGTAGAACACAGATAAGGATCCAAGCATGGGGAATCAATCTCTAAGGAAGAGGATACTTCTGTAGTTAAGACTTTTGGTTTATTCTGTTGTTCCTCTTTACAAAATGATGCAATTTGTTAACAACCCTACAGACCTGTCATTATAAGATTGTACAATGAGGTCTATGTAAATAAAGATTAGATGCTATTGAAAATTGCTGTTACTATAAATATTATGTGTATGGATTCAGGCAACTGTTGCAGTGAGGGAATGGGAATGTGATTGAATAAATAGTCAGGAGAAATTAACAATTTCTGTCATGGTCATCACTTTCTGAAACAATCACCTAGTAAAGTCCTTCTAGCTCTTCAGCTATGACATGTAACAGCTAGTGATGGGCCTGAACCAACCCCCTGAATCTCAATGCCACCACATATTGAGGAAGTTCAGATCAGGATCGAAACTTCTCAGTTAACTGTTCTGCATCATGGCCTCAACCACAGCCCCTAAATCAAACACTCCTGAACTTCGGGAGACTTTCGATCTGATTCAAACTTTGTAACTTGGCCTTATCATTAATAACGAACCTAGACCATGGAAGAAGCAGATGGGAGAGAGGATATAATGGTGAATTTTCAAGCTCCAACATATTCTGCTTTTTATTGTATAAAAATGTGGTGAGGGTGAGATTGGTTGATGGTATGTTTTTGTTTTTTGATTCACTGGCTTCAGTCACAAGGTATATATTAAGATTCCTTTATATTAAATAAATGAAAACACACCAGTTTGAAAGCTTGGAAAAATAGCTACTTTATGCAGAAGGGGAGTTAATGCTTTGGATTCTCTGAGGCTAATATGTGCTTTCTCCCACCCCACCCCACTCTTGATGAGCATAAAAAAACAACCGCTTTCTTGGTAGACTGTTCTGAAATAGTCAACCCCCAGCTCTGCCCTTCTCTAAATCAGGAAGTATCAATAGAAGTAATACATCAAAACAGGAGCGGCAAACCACGCTGTGTAGCTCATCTTGAATAAGATGATTCCTCCCGCCCCTGCATGGATGATTGCAAATCCCAGGGAATACTATAAAGAATATGCTGACCGCCATATTTGGGGTCGGGAAGGAATTTTCCTCCAGGGCAGATTGGCAGTGGCCCTGGAGGTTTTTCGCCTTCCTCCGAAGCATGGGGCAGGGGTCGCTTGCTAAAGGAGTGGGTAGATCGGCTTATGTGGCCTGCATCTTGCAGGAGGTCAGACTAGATGATCATAATGGTCCCTTCTGATCTTGAATTCTATGATTCTATGATTCTATGAATTTAAATCAGAATGGGAGTTCAGAATGTTTATCTATCTCCTATATTAGTAGTGGTAAGTTCATATTAATAGCTTTCATTGCATTGTTCATGTTTTAAACATGTATGGGGAAATGATCATCACCTGTCATTCTGAATATTTCCAGAGGGCATAGTAATTTCTGTTAATTACTTTACAGACAGCTTTTGGAAATGTGTTCTGTATATACGTATTTGGTATTGTCAAGATGACACCAGAATGCTTGAGTGATGTCTTCTTTGGGAGCAGCTAAATATTAACTATCATTAACTGTATAGAAAACAAGATCATTGAGAAGAAATTATTTGACTCATATTGCATATCATAACAGCGAATCCCCTAGAATTTCAATGAGACTTGGGTACTCAATTTTACCTTAGAAAGGTCACAAAAGATACTTTCAGGTGAACAAAAAGAAATACAAAAAACAAAAACCCAGAATCAGTGGAGTTTAAAACATTTTCCCCAAGTTGTTTTGAGTATTTTCTTCAAGTTTTATTTTTTTATTCCTTTAATAAAAAGTTCTACTCAGACATCTCATTTTTACCACTGGGCTTCAGGAGTGTGGTGTTAGTTGCTTTAGTCTGTGCATCTTTGCTGTTAGCTTCTATTGTAGGAATGCAGATTCTTTTAGAAAAATGCTAATGGTATCTTGGCACTTGTACCCTTTTTGTAAAGTAACTGGAAGTTTTCTCTTTCTCTTTCTTTCTGTTACTTTACAAGTGTAAGCCAAATGCATTTATATATAAACAAATACATACACCGCAGGAGCTGATAAAACAGCAACAGCTTTTATGTACTGAAGTTTATTTTTGACAATGGTGAAAATGTAATTACACACTATGCTCAACCTAAATCTCTTCTTTTAAAAAACAACTCCTCTAAAGCAATTGGAGCTATGTTTCCCCCAATTCAACAAAAATTAACCTGCTACTACAACAGGATCAATTTGCTGGAAACTTTTCAAAAGTATAGCCTAGCTAAGATTGAGTACCGTTTGTTTCATATTTCAAATAAAATATTACAACCAATTTTATTTACATGTATTCCCTTTTTGTGCATCTTATGTCTTAAAAATTCTACCTACTGCTGTCAATCTGACAACCAATTCAATTTCATTTTGCAGCTGTTTTCCAGGTAACTCAAACAGCTATAGGAAAAAAAGGAATATAGTAGAAAGAAACCAAGCAGTCGCCCGCTTTTCCACTTTTGGAAACCCATTACTAAATATAAAGGTACAGAAAACTACTATATTATACCCAATGGGTCAAATTCTGACTGGTGATAACCAGAGGTGCATACCAGAAAGCCTGTTTGAAAACATGCCGGAAGTTGGCTTTCTTGATTCCAATTCAGTAACACTGCCCTAAAGCTGCTGTACCACTGATATAGGAGAGGAACATAACCGAATGCAGCCACCGCCCAAGCAAAAGTAGAACAGCGTGCATGTACTGTATCATAGGCGTGTGTGTACGTACACACACACACCATCTAAGTATTTCTATGAACCTCCCTCTGTCTCCACCATTACATCTGAGCACTTCATAATCATTAATGTATTCTATTCATATGTATGTGAATATGTAATCTATTCAGAATATTTTTTCCCTTGACTTTTGATTGAAAAAATTGAGTGATTTTTTTTTTGTTGTTTTCAATTTCTGGTTAAACTTTTCATTTTCTGAGTTTGACGTTTGTTGGTGAGAAGATAAAATCCTCTGTAGAAAACAGACATTTTTCATGGGGGGTTGGAGGTGGGAAAGTGTACTCATGTTGTACTCATACCAACTCAGGGTAAGAGTGGCAGACTGAGGCTCACAATTGTCTAGTGCTAAAATGAGATCTATAAAGAACAAAAACTTGCCAGCCACTTTCAAAGAGATTGCCACAGCAAGTTTTTAAAAAAATGATAGAGAGCAGGACTAAAGCCGAAGCTCAGATTTCTATACTAATGTAACATCCAACATATATGGACAAATCATTATTTAACTCTCTGCTTGGGGATGAAGAAGGCTAAAAAACAAACATTTTAAATAGCTACAGTGAAAGGACTTCATTTTTTTTCCTTTTGATTTTTGTATCCTGAACATACATAACTTACTGTGTAGGCCAGCTAAATAAAAAATATCACTTTCATGTGTTTGTACCAGGGTTTGAACCAAACAAGTAGTAAAGGTAAATCTACCAGACATTTTAAAAGTGTTAACCTTATTTATTTATTTAATCAAGGGGAATCAATTCACTGTGAGATGCTATATCACACATTCCACTGAAGCCTGCAGAATGGGGATCAATGACCTGAGGTATTCCAATAAGGAACGGATAACATTAGGGAAAGACAGAAAGGTTTACTCTCCATGGCTATGCTTGTAATTGATGTAATGTTGGATTTAATTGTACAGGGCCTGATACAAAGCCCACTGAAGTCAGAGGGAGTCTTTACATTGACTTTAGTAGGCTTTGGATAGGTCCATGGTGAATAATCATAACTTAACCTCAAAAGGTTGGAGTTCAGGTTTGGATAAGGACGCACAAGTTTGGAAGTTTATCTGAGGACTATTTGTGTCTTAGGCCTGTAAACTTTGGCCACCTGTAAACTCATTACCCTAAGCTCTATAGGACAGGAAGTCTGGGTAAGACTCTGATCCTGACCCCGTATGTCAAGTAAAAGGGTCAGAGCAATGTAAAGGGGCCCTGAAAGCCCTGTATCGAGGTGTAGGGAGATCTCCCTGGCCATCACTGTAGAAGACAGCCATAAATCTGCTTCCTAAGGACCCCCCTCAAAGTCCTGGTGTAGGGGGTATGCTGGAGACTGGGTGAAGGAGAGGTATGTGAAGGGTGAGGCTGCAAAACAGCACACCGGCTCCTCCAAAACAAGATGGTGTTGCTGAGATCCGGAGTGGGGTGTCACCTCTGGAGCTGGCAGGTTCTACAATGGGGTATCATGAGGAAGTAATGGATCACTAGGGGAATCCTAGAAATATGGGCTCCCTTGATAAGACTGGTAAGAATCTTTGGTACTTGATAAGTGGGTGCTCCTGCCTGTGGAGATGTGATGAAACTACAGGTTGAAGTGGACAATGGAAAAAATGTTGATACAAGATTCAAAACATTTGGCTGTGGATAGGGTCAAGCTCATTGGCCATGGAGTGGATTAAAGGAAAAACTGTTGGTAAAGACTTCACTATCAGAAATTTTGATATTGCTAAAGAACTCTGCCATCCTCCAGTTAAACTACTCTGCTTAATACTGGCAAAAGATGAAATCAAGGTTGCCTTGACAGATGACAAGTTGAAACAGGATCCTAAGAAAGAACTGCCAGAGAAGAAAGCAGCCAAAGCCTAAATTTAATGTGTGAGACTATAAAGCTTGCTCTCTCATTCCACTTAAATTTGCTGTGCAATGACTTTAGAGATGGGAACCAGTGCACTAATAAATGAAGCTATAGGATATGCACATAAGATAAGCACAATATTCCACTGTTCCAAGTGTATTAAACCACTGTTGTCATGCTCAAATTATTGGAACCTCTTCTTCATCTTATTTCAGCACAGACTACTCTCCTGTCTTGATTTCATATGAAGTGAATGGGTGAGGGAAGCAATTACTGAGTTCTGATGTGACAATTTTCAGCAAAGAAAATTCTGGGGTTTCAGAGGTTGGAAGGGCAAATGTGTAGTTTTGCCTAAAATTTTGTACAGAAAAGGACTGTATGGCAAAGTGTTCTGCCTCAGCCTGAATGTTTATGCATGAAATTAACGATCAGTTTTGTTGCATATGCTATGTATTAATAGATATTGAACAATCTATGGTCAAAAAACCAGCAGCAGCATGAAGGTTCCAGGTAGTGCTCTGGCCCTACAGCGGCCTGAGGAGGCTGCCGTAATATGTCTTTATATGAGTTCAGTATTATCCTCCATGAAGTTAAGAGCCATGTGACAGGGTGCTCCTATTGGTAGCCAGGAAGTAGGCGGGCTTTGGACCTCCCCCCAGCCTAAGGGGAAGATCCACAGGACTGGAAACCAAATGATTCCGGGGGACAACTAATGTGAGATAACAGGGACAGGAGTGAGGTCAAAGGGTCAAATTAAGGGAACCTGATGGGAACATCGAGCAGAGAACCTCGGACAGCGACCACAGCTCCTCAAAGGCATCAAGGGAGCCAGCAGACACTGTCCAGAGGAACTCTGCCCAGATGCATGAGCAGACAGAGGATCAGAAATAGACCCTATCGGCCAACCTCCTCTCCCTGGTTGTATTAGATGGCCATTTTAGCCAGGGCTAGGAGGAGGTTGACCAGGAGGTCCCGTGACTTTGTGGGGCCATAGATGGGGAGTGCATAGAGAAGAAGGTGAGGGGAAAAGTGCAACCCAAAGCGTAAGAGGATATCCGAGAGGAGCCGGAATTGGGGCTGCAACCTGGTGCACTCCAGGTAAACATGCGACAGGGTTTCCCTCACACCACAGAAGGGCAGGTGTCCGGGATGGCGGTGAACCACACCAAGTACACGCCCGTGCTCACGGCTCCATGAAGGAGCCGCCAACTGATATCCCCAGCGGGACTCGGGACTACAGGGGAATATAGGCTGGCCCACCGGGGCTCCTCACCCTTCAAAGGTGGCAGGAGGTCCATCCCTTTGTATCGGGGTGGGACGCTAGGGTGAGGTAATGAAGGGTGTGGAGCATGAGCATGTATAGATGTTTCCTTGGAGCGGTCTGGAAACGAACTGGCTGCAAATTATGCAGCCGGCTCACGGTGAAGGGGTGAGGGGGAGGCCGGTCAGGTCCGCGGGGCAGGGGCCCAATGAAAAGGTCCGGAGGGCCTGGGGTGGAGGGTGGGCAGGGCGTGCCCTCCCACAGGACCCGGTCGAGGTAGGCTCAAGCAGCAGGCAGTAAAGCAGCCCTCGCCTCCTGGAGTACGGGCCAGGGAGTAGAAGGCCTGGAGAGCCCCATGTGCCGAGTGAGCGGGGGGTCCAGCCAGTCTCCCTGGTCATAGACCAGGAGGTCTCTGATTCTGGTGACTTCTGCCAGGACCAACCTCTGGAGCACCGCGGGGGACTCTGCCAACTGCACACGGAGCTGGGAGTTGTGTAGCAGGGGCTCCGCAAGGAGATCTGCCCCCACGGTGGCCGCCATGGACCTGGTCGCTGAGCACAGTTTCCAGGTCTGGAGGAGGTCCTGGTAGAAGACCGACAGCCCAGAGAGGTCTCGTGGAAGACCTCTTGGATGGAGATAAAGGAGCTGCCGGATGTGACAGGGTGCTGGCTAGAAAAGCTGGAGCCAGACCTCTATCAGGCTAGCTCCAATCAGAAAAGGGTTACTGGAGCTGGCTGAGTAAGCCAGGCCTAAGTGGTAAAAGGGGAACAGCTGCTGGCCTCGTTAGCCGGGGCTACATAAAGGCTGGTAGGATGGAAGCCACTAGGAGAGGAAAGGGAGGAGCCAGGGAGTTAGAGGCTGCTCTCCCCTGCTGGCTGCAGAAGCTCTCAGTCCCTGAGAGAATGGTGGGAACTTGTACTGTACATAAAGAACATGGGTGATTGCATCAAAGGAGAGGTCTGTGGCTGGCTTGTGGGTGCAGAAGTGGCCGAAGATGGAGTGGCCTACTTGCACCCTGTTACATGTGGGGGCTTGTCTGGTATCCTGAGCCAACAGACACGGTTGGCAGCCCAGATATGGATGAGACCCTGCAATGGCTCATCAAACATCAGGAGCAGATGCAGAAGCCGCTGCAAGGCTTCCAGCAGTCCCACCAGGCTGAAGGACCGGCCTTGCTAACCCAGTAAGCAGACCAGCAGAGAAGCCTACAGGACTTTGTAAGAGAGCAGGCCAGCGTGCAGTAGCAACTCCTGCAATGAATGGTGAGTCCTGCGATAGGGGTTGGCACCTGGCCGCCAGGCTTGGGACTCTGTAAAATGGTCCTGGCAGATGACCCGGATGTCATTCTCGATATGTTTGAGTGTAGAGCATCTCCCACCGGGTAAGGAGCCAACCACAGGGCCAAGGTTGCCCAAGTGGCCTACATTGCCTTGAGTGAGGAACAGGCCTGGAATTATGAGATGGTGAGGGTGGCCATCCTAAACTGGGCAGGCCTATCGGCAGAGAAATACTGCTAAAAGTTCCCATCAGCCCAATGGATGGGGGCTGTATGGCCCCGGGCATTTGCCTAGAACCTTATGGACTGGGCCATCCACTGGCTGAGGCCCGAGATGCAAATGGTAGGGGAGATAATGGACGCCCTTGTCCTACAACAATTGCTACAGGGCTTCCCTGAGAATATCAGATTCTGGGTCAGGTGACATCAGCCAAGTACGGTCAATGCAGCAGTCAAGCTGACTGAGGAGTATGCGGTGGCAGACGTTCCCCCGAAGGGAGGGACAACCATATAAAGACAGAATTGGGGAAGAAGCTAAAGGAACCCCTTCCTGGGAAAGGCCCCAAGAGGAAGGAGGAACCCCAAGGAGCTCCCAGTAGAGCCGATGTGATTGTTTGCTGGCAGTGTGGGCAGCCTGGACATAAAAAGAGGGACTTCCCAGATATGGAATGTGGGTGGGCTGAATTTTGTGGCTGGACTTTAATACTGGAGGGTGGACAAGAAGGCAGAGGCTGTCCGCCATCCCAGTGATGGGGACAGGGGGAGAAAACACTATAGGGGCTTGGTGAATATGGCTTCAGCCTGCTTGCTCGTCCAGAGGTGGCTGATAAAATCGCACTGGATAATTCCAGGTGCACGGATGGCCCTGGAGTGTATCCAGGGGGATAGGAGATACTGCCTGGTGGCCCAAGTGCCCCTAGAAGTGTGGGGCAGTTTTAAATGGAAGCAGGTTGGGGTGGTAGAGGGGTTACCATACCCCATTGTGTTAGGTACAGACTGCCCCCCCACCCCCGAGGGAGAAGGAAAGGTTCCCTGAAGAAGGGTGCGGGGACCCTTATTCTGAGAAGCCCCCAGGGGAAGAAAAGGAGCAAGGTTCTCAGGGTAATGAACATGAGAACCTTAGACAACAGAGCCCGGATAGGGTAGACAGAGGGAAGGAAGTACGGGGTTGATGGCCAGCCCAAGCCCCTTAGAGGGAGAAAAGGGGCATCTGGAACTCCCACAATGCACCTCCCAGAGAAGAAACATGGAGCTTGCTTGATGGCTTGGGAGAACCCGAGGCCCGGGGTGTCCAGCAGGAGGTCAGGATTGGAGGGAAAGGGGATAAAATAGAAGGGATGCCCGAGGGGTGCAATATGTTTGAGCACCTGTGGATGGCAGCAGAGCTATGGGGACATTCACTCCCCAGCCAGTGTACTTTTTGCGGGTGGGGGATGAAGGAACCCCCAGGAGATGATGCAGGTAATCGCCTGAAAGAGGGGGAGAGGCTTCCCTGGAAGAAACCCACTGAACGGGGCAGAGAGGCTGAGGAAGCACCAACCTGGAGGCTCATAAAGGGGGAGGTGTGTGACAGGGTGCTCGCTAGGAAATCCAGGGCCAGATCTTTCTCATGCCCGCTCCAATCAGAAAAGGTTGCCTAAGTGGCAAACAGGGAACAGCTGCCAGCCTTGTTAGCCAGGGGCTACATAAAGGCTGGCAGGAAGGAAGTCAGGGTAGAAGAACAAAAAGAGCCAGGAAGTTAGAGGCTACTCTCCCCTGCTGACTGCAGAAGCTAGCAGTCCCTGAGGCCGTGAGCCTGATGCTGTCTAGCTACAGGGTGGTGGGAACTCGTATAGTAAATAAAGAGCAGGACTGATTGTATCAAAGCAGGGGTACTCTGGCTGGTTTGTGGATGCAGAAGTGGCCGAAGATAGAGGGGCCCACTTGTGTCTTGTTACAAGCCCCTTCCACATATGTGCTCCAGTTTGGAAAATAACTTCCATGTGTACTTAGCTTTAACCCCATGCTTTGTTTAAATAGAACTATAAATGGTAGTTGAAGGCTCTCAGCACCTTAAAGGATCCTGGTATTAGTGTATGGCAGTGGTTTTATGGTGTACAGTGGATGTACATGCAAATACAGCTGGGCAATTTTTTTTTGTCCAGAACTTTATTTCAGCTACAAAAATGCAGATTTGGGTCAATTGAAATATTTTGTAAATTTATGTTGAATTTGCCAAATTGTTTCAGTCCCTCCCTTCTTCCTCCTCCCCACCACCAAATGGTCTGTTTTTGACATTTACTTCAATTTTTTAAGAGGTAATAATGATCTGAATTATAGAGTATCAGGGTTGGAAGTAACCTTAGGAGGTCAGCTAATCCAACCCCCTGCTCAAAGCAGACCAATCCCCACTGTAGTTAGTGGCTAGAGTCTTTCAAATGTGACCCAAAATGAATCTTTTACTTTTTTCAGTTCACTGAAAAATTTGACTTTTTTTGTTTTGTTTTCAATATGTTTTTTTTTCCATTTTAGCCAGTGAACTGAAAAATCAGTAATTCACCCAGCTCTACATGTAAATTTAACATGGACATTTCTTGGTATGTGTGGGTGTGTTTACAACACAATGTTAGTGCAGAAGGGGGTCAGAGTTAAGATTGTTCATACAACATTACTGTGTCCATTTCTCGACTTTTATGTTCTTACCAGTACAGCCTGTGAGTGTGTGTGTGTGTGTGTCACACACACACACACACACACACACACACACACACACACACACACACACACATTATATATTAACCACAACAAATTGTATTGCGTTAAATAGGAAGCACAATATTTCAGAACAGGCTCATCCAAACCATAATAATTTGCCAATGTTATAATTATTTTACTTGCACACACACATAATTGTGTGCACTGACATAGCCCAAAGCTATAAAAGTGTGTGTATAGTTAGGCAGTTGCTAACTGTAAAATCCATACACTTCAGAGAAGAATTTCTCCCATTATACTTGAAAATAGCTTTAATGAACATTAATGAAAATTACTGGGAAATATAATTTCACACACTGTTTAGTTTATCCTTACCCATTTCTGCACATCTCAGAGTAGCATTTAATTGCTTTAATGGTTCCATGATAAAGTGACACTCGATGGTAGCAGATTTTTATAGCCCCCATAAGAGCTATTTTTATATATATATATATATATATACACCTATACTTTATTACAGTTGTCTGGGTTCTGATTTCAGCCAGGCATCCAGTTATTCTACACTCTTAAAAATAGGACCAATATTCATGTAGAAAGAACATTTGCTATTTGGAAACAATGTAAAGGCTATTATCTATCTTTTTATATATTAATGGAAACATTTCTGCATCACTTCCTTCCCAAGAATACCACATTCAATACTGCTGTTTCCCCCCCCACGAGAGAGTTTCTTGACCAAGCAAATGGATGCATTATTTTACCTATCAATGTTAATATTCTGAAAATCCTTCAAAAGTCAGAAGTACAAACCTAATGAAGATACTTAAAAGGAATATAAACTATGTCATCTAAAACATTAGATTGAAATTAGCTGGGCTATAAGGGAATTTGAAAAGCAAATAGCCAAAGGCACACAAACTAGTATTAAAAAGCTCCTTAAGTTTAACAGAAGCCTGTGAGAGGGTAAGGGGGATTACAGTGGGGAGTAAATGGAGTTGTTAAGGAGGATCACTGACAACTGGCATAAATCAGGACAGCCTTTTGGTTGCTATAATTTGTAGGCTGTTCTAATTTGTGTTTGGAACCAGACCAGCACCTGGATGCCCAAGGACAGGTGAGCACAAAGGTGCCTTAAATCTACCTCTTCCTGAACTATGCTGAGTGCTTCTAGGGCACAGATCAGGATCTGGGCTATGATTGCAGCTCCCAATGAAATCAATAGAAGCACCAGGTGATCACCACTCTGAAGATCAAATCACAGTTCCTTATTTATACACTTAAATATTTAGATGCCTCACTTTAGTGACTCCAATTTGAACATTATGTTCTTTGATTTCTATCTTGTTTAAGTTGAAAGTCTCACCATTGCTTGAATTTTCTTTCTGCTTCCTACTCCTCCATCTGATGGCACTGTCCATTTACATTGTAAAATATATACTATTTAGTAGATTTAATACAAATTATCTCCTTAAGTGCTGCTAAAGCTCCCTGTTGCGGCAAAATACGCGTCAGCAGTCCCTTATATTCCAGATATATCTGCTGTGGAATGTTGACAGTTCAAATGAAGGACATTTTGTTCTGCTGCAGTGATACACAGCAGTGATTTGGTTCATGTCTAAATCAAGACCATAATAATGAAAGGCTTTTTGAAAGTCTTATTTTTAATCGCTATCATGGCTTTAAAAGCATCTCTATTACAAGCAAAAGCCCACTTTGAACACTAGTAGGACTTATGCTCCTAAATCATGTAAATGCTTTTGAAAATCTACCCAAATAAAACAGCTTTTTGGTTTTTACTCCATTGATTTGTTCCATAACATATTAGTGCACAGTGGATGGAGAGGGAATACACAGACCCAAACTGTGGGGGGAGGGAGTTTCCATCTAGACTTAGGTAAAATTATTCAGGTGAATCGTTTTAAGATGGAGTATTGTAAATGAGCACTAATGCTACCAGAATTCAGGGCCTTTGGGCTGGAATTCTCAGAAGAACCTACTGGGAGCCTACCCAAGAACCTACCCAAGCCCTTTAAATCCAGGCCCGCAGCTCCGGCGGCCGGGCTGGGGCTGGCATTTAAAGGGCTCCTCTGGGCTCCCCGCCACGGCAGGAAGCCCGGATGAGCCCTTTAAATCCCCCTGCAGCTTTGGTGGGTGGGCTGGGGCCAGAATTTAAAGGGCCCAGAGCTCCATGGCAGCTGGAGCCTCGGGCCCTTTAGATTGCCCCAGGGGCTACCAGCCACCTCTGCAGCTGGGAGCCCCCTGGGTGATTTAAAGGCCCTGGGACTCCCAGCCACAGCTGGTGCCCCAGGGCCTTTAAATCTTGGGCCCCGCCTCTTCCGTTTGAGGCCACCCCGGACTCCAGTCGTACCGGTAAGTCCTGTGAGTTACTTTCATCCCTGTCTGGTACGGCGTACTGGCAAGAGCCAGTATGCCATGCCAGACCGCACTGGCTTCCGCAGCGGGGATTTAAAGGGCTCTGAGCTCCCCAGTGGCTGTGGGGAGCCCAGAGCTCTTTAAATCCTGCCCGCAGCTCGGCGCCCGGGTTGGGGCCGGGATTTAAAGGGCCCGGAGCTCCGCGGCGGCCGGAGTCCCGGGCCCTTTAATTTGCCCCTGAGCCCTGGGGGCTCCCAGCCACCTCTGCAACTGGGAGCCCCGGGTTGATTTAAAGGCCCTGGGGCTACCAGCCACAGCCGGTGGATGCCCCAGGGCCTTTAAATCTTGAGAGGCCTTACCTTTTCTGGTTGAGGCCACGCCTCTTCCGGATGAGGCCACACCCCCTCAGGACTCCAGCAGTACTGGTAAGACCTGTAAGTTACTTTCACACATAGCGAAAAAAGAAACAGTCTCTCTGTGTTTGTGAAAAGGAGATCATGAGAACAAAATAGGTGGTATTATTCCTAGAGTACATAAAGGGATGCCCTGTGATAGTCCCAAAATCCTATTGAAAGCCAATGGGCGTTAGAAACCTAACTCTCTTAAACCCTTTGGAAAATCCCAGTTTTAGTATATTTTTACTCTAACCTATAGTGTGAAAGAACCTGTAAAGAATTCCTACATAAAATAAAATCTCTAAATGAACAAAACAGAAAATGTCATTAAATTTTAGGCTAGTTTGTTAATGTCAGATATCTCTAAAGAACATTTTAAAATATTTATAAAACTGAGATTATAACTATTTATTGACTAGCAAACTTTCTATTTTCATATATATATTGTTTCAAAATATTTTATAAAAGAAATAAAGTGATCTTTCAATATGTCATCATTACTTGCTAAAAGTTCATGTTCAAGAAGGAATGTTGTCTGTGTCTTTCCTGCAGCATAAATCTACAGCACTGCTTCTGTGAAACCAAACCTGATATCACAGAGGAAAATGAGTTCATTAATAATGGCCTTATTGATCGGAGAGTAACTAAGCCTGTTTATAACATGTCTGATGTTTTAAATGGTTGTTGAATCTAACAACTCTTGTTTCCTTCAGACTTATATGCCATTACCTCTACATTATGATCCTAAGAGATTATAATAAGAAGGCATCATTTTTATTTAAAACAGTGTCAGACTGATCTAGATGTAGAGTTCAGATGCTTATGCTTACTGTGATAAATAGCCATACTGTTATACAAGAATCAACAGTGGCAGAAACAAACCTGGGGATTGCTGTGATCACTGATTACACTTTTGAGAATACTGCAGCACTTTAAAGTATACCACATACTATCTGCTTTGACGTTCATTAATATAATTCAGATGTGGGTTTAGAGAACTCAGTAAAGTGTCTTCCCAAGAAATTTTAAATCTGCCATTCAGAAGGGGACTCACAAATGTGCTATTTTCTCTTAAATATTAAATGGCATCCAGAAGGGAAAAGGATTTAATTATACCATTTCTGTTTCTAAATGTGGCTTGTATTTACTGTGTTCATTACAATTAATGGTTAATAAAGAAGGCATTCTCTTCAACAGCTAAATATTTACTGAATGCAAACAGCACAGCATGCATTTTCTTATTGGTTACATTGCCTGACACTTAGCAATGTAATCGACTAAGCTTAAATATTCATGAATAGAGCTATGTGAAAGATTTACAATCATCCTCTCTCCCACAGAGCCCTGGGTTTAAAATCAGATGAGTTTGCATGTCTCAACCCAGTGGATGCTTGTGAGGGTTTGGCAAGTGTTCCTAGCCTAGAGTAGGTTTATCTAATCATGCTGCTGCCGCAAACTGCTCAACAATCAACTTCATGAGGTAATCCTGAGGGAATTCTGCACCTAAAAATTATATGCACAATATTTTAAAATATTTTAAAATTTTGCATATTTTATTTATAACACAATATAATCATACCAGTTTCAGTTATTTTGGTAATTTATTTCCGAATAAATGTCTACAAGTACATCTGTAACAATACAGACAACAAAAAACATTTTCTGAATGTTTTTTGACAAATATATTCCTTTCTAGGCATATTAATACTCAAAGTTCTGTAATAATTCATTTAAACTACAATACAGCACTGTATTTCCTGCACCCCTCAGAAGCAGTGCAAAGGCTTGGGGGCGTCAATGGTAACAGAGGCACTAAGGGAGAGGGAATTAATTGCTGGGAAGGAGCCTGAGTGTGAACTTAGAGGGTTGTTGAGTATGGGTGGGAAAAGTATGGAACTGTGTGTGTGTGTTTTGGTGGGGGGAGGGATTGTTAAGGAGCTTTTTTCCATGTAGACCTTGGCTGACCCTTACCCTCTCCCATTTAGTCAGGCATATCTGCCCCATCCCCATGTGTCCCTCCACCCACACACCTGTCTGTATGTGTCCCTGCACTCCCTTCCCCTCCTCCTATGTCTCTGAGCCCCCACCCAGCCATCTGTCTTCCCCCCATGTAAGCCTGCACCCTCTCAGCCTGCACCCTCACCTCATCCCAATGTGTCCCTGCACCCCCTCCCCCGGCCTTGTGTGCCTCTGTGCTCCCACTCAGCCATCTCCCTTCCCCCTATGGACTTGTTGAGAATTGGATAAGGAAAAGTTATTTACTTATTCCCATAATACAAGAACTAGGTGTCACCAAATGAAATTAATGGGTAGCAGGTTTAAAACAAATAAAAGGAAGTTCTTCTTCACGCAGCGCACAGTCAACTTGTGGAACTCCTTACCTGAGGAGGTTGTGAAGGCTAGGACTATAACAGTGTTTAAAAGGGAACTGGATACATTCATGGTGGCTAAGTCCATAAATGGCTATTAGCTAGGATGGGTAAGAATGGTGTCCCTAGCCTCTGTTCATCAGAGGATGGAGATGGATGGCAGGAGAGAGATCACTTGATCATTGCCTGTTAGGTTCACTCCCTCTGGGGCACCTGGCATTGGCCACTGTCGGTAGACAGATACTGGGCTAGATGGACCTTTGGTCTGACCTCTGGTACGGCCGTTCTTATGTTCTTATGTTATGTTCTTGCATCCCCTGCCCCAGTCTGACCTCCACCACGAGCCCCTGTCTGACCCCCAGCATTCCCACACTGTCTGTCTCCTCATACCCCTGTCTCCTGGCCTGGCCTGGCAGGTGCTGTGAAGGAGGCTGCTCTGTTCTAGCCCCACAGCGCTCTCTGATGGGCAAAAGGTAGAACTGCAGCAACTCTCCAGCCAAAGCTATTTTCTGCAAAAAAATAAATACAATTAAAATACGTGTGGCACATTAATTATGTGCATGAACAATAGCACAGAATTCACCCAGAGTAATGAGGATGTGTTAGTCCCTACTGGAAATCTGGACCTCATGACTGGACTAAAGATGGGATTCCTAAATACGCAGTTCACTCAAGAAGTCTTAAAACATCTGAATTCTAGCTTTCATGCCTGCTTCTGTGAGGCTCCTCTAGTTAGTGGTTTAACTCCTCACCAATGTTTTATATTCATGTCAAAATTAAGGCTGTAATAATGAAAGGCTTTGATAACCATGATAGTGATAAAAGGCAATCAAGTGTCCAATAAATGACTCTCATACCTTATAAGGTTTTCTCCTATCATTGAGTTAGTTCTGTTATTTCCAGTGAGTCATTCAATAGTTGAATTATAATAATACATTGAGGCTCCAGTTTGGATTAGGCCTCAATTCTGCCAGGTGCTGCACATAGAGTAGGAAGACAATTGAACAGAAACTGGTGAGAGGGACTATATACAGGGAAGCATAGTGAGCAGTTAAGGAGGGTCATTGGCAACTAGTGTAAATTAGAAAAGCCTTCTGAGCTTACATCCATGCTATACTAGACTAGAGTGTAACAAAGGGTAGGAAAGGAGGTGTGTGTGTGTGTGTGAAGACAAAGGGAACAGCAAAAGGTGTATGTCTTAGCACTTAACAGATGTGTGCAAACCTAGATGTCTGTATCTATGGAATATTAAAGGTAAAACTACATTTAAGTCAGAGGTGTCCAAATTTTGATACACTATATCACAACTTGCCAGTGCTAAAGAAGAGCCAAATTTAGGAAAATCGTGGGCCCTAGTTATAACGTAATGAGAACCGTAAGGAACACCCCTCCCCCTCCCCCGGTCTCCTTGGTGTGGCAGTAGATTTCTGAGGGAAGTTGTTTGAGGCAGTTCAAATCTCTTGGAACTATTGATTTCAGGCTGTCAGCAGCCTGAAGTAGGCAGTGGCTACACCTGGGTCACATTTTCAAGCCTTTTTTTGTATTCATGGAAAGCTGAAGTTTTACCATATGGCTGCAGGATCTGGTTCCCTATGCACAGTGCGAGAGAGCCTTTATTTTAATCCTTCCTTATGCCCAAGAGCTTTTCCTGATTATTAAGATAGTGCCCAGGATGGAAGATCCTGTCCAAAGAGCACACAAATATCCTATATTTACATTTTTAAATCCTAAAGTTTTCACCTATAATACTTGAATAGAAAATGCTGCTTGATTCAATTTAAGAGCAATGAAAAGTGGCAGTTGCTCAGCTTTGTACATGGGATGCAGAATAATTGCAACTTGTTAAAAAAAATAGAGGGAAACATGGTTTACACAATCAGTGTGAGACATGTTCATTGCCTTGTAGATCTTGCAAAATATTTAAAAGTACCTCAATAGTATGGAAAGTAGCAACTTATTTGGGGAAATATTGACTTCACTTGAAGATACAGATTTTCAAACTTCCAGACAGAAATGAATCTTCTGAAGCTTGAGTTCCATTTATCATTACCTCTTTAAGGGGCTTCTCACATGCTACTTGCTAGCAGAAGTACAGTAAATTAATCATGAACAGGCAGTGCAATTCACTCTCTGGAGTCCTTCTGGTCAAATTAATACAATCAATATAGCACATACTGTCAAGCACTTTTTTTTATATTCTACTGCATTTACCTATTTGACAAAGTAGACCTGCTAAAATGTGGCTATTCCACAATATATGATCATACATATAGTATAGACACAAAATTGAAAAAAGCATCCTGTTTCATTGGAAAAACAAAAAGGAGTTGTTGCTTTACACTTTCTTATACGTAACTCTATGACCATATCTGCAGCAAAAGACCAGGAAAATTCAGTGCACTCTGTGTATGTATGCACGTGTGTGCAAAAGTGACAAAGTTCAGCTTTGCACTCTGCCAATCCTGTTGATGTGGGGGTCTCTGGATTTAAATTGGAGCAGCTAAGGGGGGTGTTAATTTAAACTGACTGTTAACAGGCATGAGGTATTGTGTGCTGGGATCAGTGCAATGTAGGCATTCAAGCCATTCCCCCTTTCCTCTAGCCATACCTCCGCACCAGCAGTAGTGGGAGGAACATAAATACATCTGTGCTTGCTCTCTACCACTGGAGCATCGTCCTTATAGTAATGACTTTACAGCCAAAATCTGCAGATAGTATTGCCTAAAGTCGTCACCCCACATTCCAGGATCTGGCCCTATAGATTCTTCAGAGAGGATATGAATTTGCAATAAAAAAAAAAGTCCACTAGAAAAAAATATCATCTGAACTCTGCTTCTGCAGAGCAGTCAGGAGACCTACCAGATGCATCCTCCTTTCTCAAATAGCAATTGAGCACTTGGACCTTGAGCGGAATATTGCCGTCTCTAAATTGTAATCCTATGCGGGAGAGGCTGCTCCAGTTTGATGGTTAATGGTAGCAAAGTAATTGAGTTTAATCCAACTTGATAAAGAGATCCTCTGAGATACAGTGCATGCAGGGATGCAGCACACTGAGCTTCTACAATAGTGTACTAGAAGCCTGTCTGCTGAAGATAGGTGATTTATGTAAAGTGTGAACTGACTGACTATTTAGTGGGTGATCACACTGCTTTCACACAGGGAAGAGTTAACATCATGCTGACCTACCTTGTTCATGATTTATTGTTGTTCAAATTGATGGTTAAGCATTGCAGGCTACTTACACCAGAGAACAGATTGAAGTCTTCATAGACTGCATAATTAATATTCCTCCCAAAGTATTACTATATTTGATGGGGCTAGTTGTCTAAGATTTGGCCAAAAGTGCTTTGACATTAGATTCTCATAACTTTCAGACTCAGAATAGAGTGAGGCATGTGAAAGGCAATTAGAGTGTGATTCATTTATCTTGTATAGAACAGCGGATGGCTCACGGCTGGGTAGAAATAAAAATAGACTAGTGTTTTATGTGTTATCGTGGTGTGATACTGTGCTTTTTCTGTAACAATTTGGGGATTGGGGGAGCTTTTTGAACTGTACAATGGCATGAGTAACATTTCTTCCAATCTTGAAAGCCTTCTGTTTTTTTTTTTCTTCAAAAATCTTTCTTTTTCTCTCTGACACTGGATCAACATCCATATTCTAGAGATAGATCCAGCTTCTGTATTGTCAAGAGAAGCTAAAGTTTGTGTAGAAAAACCACCGATTGTGTTAACCGCAGAGTTCTGATTTGCTGCTGCTGCTTCTTTTTCCTCCTCTTGTCTTTTTAGATCTGGCGTATGTCAAAGAAAATGCAAGAGTTTCAGATAAGTTTTATACAGAAACTGATGACAAATGCTTCAGATATATGCTCATACATGAGAAAAGTGGAATTCTTTAATAGCCTGAAGTGCAAGCACAGAAACTCCCTAAAATGTCATAAAACAAAGCCAGGAACTGATTGTCTAAAATCTGAACTGACTTGAAGCTTAGTCATTGCCATGAAGCTGAGAGACTGATCATGTCACCTGAAAAATGGACACACTGGGCCTGATTTTCATTCGCATAAGGGTTCCATTACACCACACTGGCAGTGTAAAAGGGCCTTAAAGTGAACTTAAATGGACATTATTACCACTTTGAGGAGCCTTTATACAACCAGAGTGCTATAGAGTGGCCTTAGTGCATATGAAAGAAAAGTTCCTCGGTACTGGAGTTGTATGGTCAAATTCTCTGCTAGTGTATTGCCATGACCTCTAATAACCTTGCTCATGCTAAAGAGTACCTCCAGTGAATCCAATTAGATCACACTAGCATTATGCCAGCAAAGAATTCAGCCCTGTATGCTTTTTCTAAATAAACCATCCAGCCTGCTTACATAGCATGATACTATCTTCCTTAGCTATTTTACAATCCTCAAAACTGATTGACAGACCTTAAAACTGACTTTTTCTAGATCCTCCAAGAGCATCTTTGTATCTACCTGAACACATCAAATGATTCCTTTTATAAAGCATCTTCTAACTCTTTGTTTGTTTGTTTGTTTGTTCTTAAAGTAGGTTATCTGCTTCAGCATGACCTGTCTTTATGGCTATGTAGTACACAAAGTATGGTTGTGTGAAACAGCTAAAATTGGTTTAACTATCTGACAGATGACAGTCCCAGTTTTCAATCTTTTAATGAATTTCTCAAATAGGAACAGAAAGTAGCCTCGGGTCATTGTGATCATTGATTTAATTTATATAATAATGAGATCAAGGGGTAAATTCTTCCAGCACTTAGAGCTAAATTAATGCGGCTAGAAATCTAGCCTCTCATATATGTTGGCTTTTCAGTATGTGTAGCAGGGAAACCATATACAAATGGCTTCATTTAAGCTGGAGGTCCAGGAGGGAAGACAGGGGTTGGAGAAAGTGGGAGTGAAAAAGAGGGAAGAAAGTTGGAAGAAGCACCTTCTTCTGAGGTGCATACATTTTGTTGAGTGTTTGTACAGTGCCTAGCACAATGGGGCCCTGGTCCATGACTGGGGCTCCCACATTCTACTGCAATACAAATAATAAATTATTAATAAAGGTGAAAGAGCCAAAACTCTAATACATCAGCAATGTGTAAAAAGAATTGGGGTCCAAACTACCAAGAGAGTTTAAGGGTCATGGTTAACAGCTAGTATAAACAAACATGAAGAAATATAGCAGGTTCCTGCCACAATAAATGTCATTATAAAGAATATGCAAAATTGGGAACATCCAAGAGACAATTCAGCCATGTCATGCTGTTGGCAGGGTCCACTTTGCAGTATGGAATGCATTAACTTTCTGCAGGAAGGCTTTGTTCTGGTATGAGGAAAGGAGGGGGAAAAGCTATGATAGTGAGAGCAACATAAATACTTGGATGGATAGATACAATTTCCTTTTCCCTAAAGGAAAGGAGGGCTAGAACTTCTTAAAATTGGGAACAAGCTTCCCTTTGTCTATGTGTTGTGGTTCTCCAGGAAAGAGGGAAACAGGGAGCAATTATGCTGTAAGAAGCTTTAAGCCAGGTATGAAATACTGTCAGACCATACCTAAAGATTGCTTATCTGAAACCCCAGAAATGTAAGTAAATTACGGAATGTCTAGGAAGACGCAATTAGTTATTTCTTTTATTTTTTTATTGGCTAGTGGACTCCTCTGTGCAAATCCCAAATGCTTTTGGTTTGCTTGTAACCTTTAATCTGGATCTCAAGGTTATTCTTGATGTTTAAATTTTGTGAGTGTTTTTTTTTTTTTAAATCTGGCAAAAAGTTCCAGATGTATTTTCTTTCTTTTTAAATAAAATTTACCTTTTTTAAATAACAGGATTGGATTTTTGGTGTCCTAAGAGGTTTGTGCATATGTTGTTTAATTAGCTGGTGGCAACAGCTGATTTCCTCTGTTTTTCTTTCTCAGCTCTTCCCATGTGTGTGTGTGAGAGAGAGAGAAAGGACTTGAGGGTACCCCACAGGAAGGCATTCCCAAGTGTGCCTTTCTGGTTTCAAAGGTTGTTTTTTTTTTTTCATTTGTGTGGTGGCAGCATCTACCTATCCAAGGTCAGAGAGAATCTGTGACCTTGGGAGTTTAATACCAGCCTGGAGTGGCCAGTATTAATCTTTAAAATCCTTGTGGGCCCCCACCTTCTGCACTCAAAGTGCCAGAGTGGGAAATCAGCCTTGACATCTCCTTATTTAAAAGTTTGATATTATGTTTACACAGATTAGGTATTCTCCCCGCCTTAACTGGTCAGAGCAAAAAGAATTCAGCTAAGCTTTCACTCTCTACAAAATGTTTCCTAAGCTTAAACAAAAGTAGCTCCCTTTTCTTTCCCTTCAGTCACGTGCCTGCCTCTTATTAAAATAGGAAAAGTGATTCTTATCAATAATAGAGCAAGTAATTAACTGAATAATTGTCAAATGGTCAGTCAGAAAGTTCTTGTAATCTATGCTGCTCTCAGTCATTCATGCCAGTTGGCCAACCATTCCTACACTGTCACTTTAAAACAACGTCAAAAGAGCAAAATAACTGCATCCATTTCTCATATGCACTTCAAGTATCATTTAGGGGAGAAAAGGTATTTCCCCAGACAATCTTATAGTAATGAATTGCAAGAGAATAATTCAACACTGCAGAGCACTGGATTAAAAGGAAAAAAAACAGTCTTTTAGAGGTAATTTTGGTTTACCTTTTACTTATTGAGGTTCTCAAGTGCTATGGTAATGCCACCTTGGAAATATCGGTAAATAAAATTAATATTAAAGAAAATGAGGGTTATACTTCCAGATTATTTACATCTGAATTAACAGACTCCCCTCAGACACACTGACATTGGACAAGGACAAGGTTTAAAGTTCTGCCTCTGGCCTGTTTCCACTGAAAACACTTAACAGGCTTGCCCATCAGTAGCTGAAAGTGAGGGAGGATGATATCATGTTCGAGTTGGACAAAGAATAGTAACTGTGTGTGTTGGAGGATTTTGACATTTCAGAATTTGGTTTCATTCTGATTCAAAACAAACCCCCACCTTTTCAGAACAGTCTGCAAAACAGACTGGATCCTCAGCTTTACAGCAGTCCACCTTTATAAAAAGCTTTGAATATATTTTGGTTGCATTTTTGTTTAAATAGAATATCCAAACAGATATTATTTCCAAGAATTCTGTTTGCAGTTATCATGTTTCCTTTGTTAACAGAAGAATATATTTCAGAGCACCTTTTTCAAAAGGGAGTGCTATAACATTTAATAAAGTAATGGAAGAGACCTTATTTATGGTGTTATATCCAATTAATTTAGTCAATACTGAGTAACTGAGGTGAGGCAGATAGGACTGCATGCAAAAATTTAGCCCCAAAATTGTGACTATAGGAGGATGTTTTTTCTTTTGACTGAATAAAAGTGTCACTTTCTCCCAGATTTTGTGCATCAAAAATATGCTGTCCAAATTTGAGCTGCTGAGCAGAGCTGAGTGAATAACTGATTTTTCAGTTCAGTGACTGAATCAAAAAATCCAGGAAAAAAAATATTTCAAACCCCAAAACTGATTTTTGGTTTGGTTTTACAGTGAACCAAAAACTTGAGAAAAATCCATTTCGGTCAAACAAAACATTTTGAAAATGCCAATTTGAAATGACATTTTGATTTGAAAATGTCACTTTAAAACAATGTCAAAATAGTTGATTAGAAAACTTTGAAACAAAATGTTTCAATATTTGCAAAATTTTGATGTTTTGATTTTTTTTTTCGGCCAAAAAATTGTCAAATTCAACCCAAATTCCTGACTAGTTACAATGCCCCCCTCAAAATGCATTTTCAGTCAATTTACTATTTATCTCTCCCCCCCCCAAAAAAAGGTGCCCAGCTTGACTGCTGAGTACCAATATGTAATGGAAAGATCTATCTGTAAAACAGAGATCTGTCTCTGAACATAACTGAGTGAATGTCTGCTTGGTGTAGTCCTGATTTCAGTTCCAGCTTTTTGCTATATTTGCATTTTTACATTGTTTTTAGGAGATGGTTGAGATAATGTCAGTGGACTACTGCATGACCAGAAATGTCTCAAGATATCCATAGACCTACTGACTGGTCTGTTTTTGGATCCGTGGATAAGCCTGAACTTACTTGAAACGGGGGGCGGTTTTTTGTTTGCATAAAAGTGACCTATTTGCTTGCATGCTTGCAATGGCTTGCTGCCATGGCTACTGCTGCGACCCTTGGTTTCTGGCTAGCTGCCGATGGGTAGTAGATTTTCTTTATATAATTATTTTATTAAAGTTAATTTTATTTTCCTACTGAGTTTGAACCATTAAGCTTTGCCTTTATAACCTTTTCTCTGTAGCCATGAAGGCTAGACATTTACTTTTTAAAAATTTGATAGCTGAATGTCTCTCATGGATTTAAGAAAATCCAAAATATCTCAAGCCTTGTGATTAAAATCACAAGAGCTGGCAATGCTGCAATCTTCTTGGAAAAGCCAGGAGAGCCCCAAACAAAACATTTTGGTTATCTTTGACCAATATAACACTAACAAATGTCATAAGATCAAAGGAAAAGAGAAGTTCTCATTTGACATCACATTATACTCCACTTCTCAATGTCAGCTACTCCTCTCTTCCGTACGTATCTCCATCCTGATTTTCAAGAACCAAAGTACAGCCTTATTTCCTGCCAGTATTTGGGGGAGGGATAGCTCAGTGGTTTGAGCATTGGCCTGTTAAACCCAGGGTTGTGAGTTCAATCCTTGAGGAGACCACTTAGGGATCTGGGGCAAAAATTGGTCTTACTAGTGAAGGCAGGGGGGGCTGGACTCAATGACCTTTCAAGGTCCCTTCCAGTTCTAGGAGATTGGTATATCTCCATTTATATTGGCTATAATCGGAGTTAAGCAGCGAATGATTTTTCCCATCCCAGGAAAAATTTTGAGATTTCCAAAAATGTTCATGTTGAATCAGGGTGAAAAGTTGAAATCTTGAAAATTGTCATGAGCAGACAATCAGGGGGTGATGGTGGCATGCGGGCAGTTTGGGTCAATTGCAACTTTAAAAAAAATTGTGGAATGTTTAGTTTTCATTTCAACTTTATTTCAAACATTTTACTATAATTAGTTTAAATTACAAAATTAAAAAAAAAAAGCCCAGCATTTTTCAAAATGAAAAAGTCAAAATGTGACATTTCAACACTTTTGAAACTTTTTCCCCAAGATTATTTAGAAACAAGAAATTTGTCAAAATTGACCCCTTTCCCATTAACAGTTTAAGTTTTGATGAACTGGCATTTTCTCACAAAATAATAATACATTAACATTAAAATATTTTAATTTCAAACTATCCGTATTTATAAAGGTCATGTACTTTAACATAGTGCTAGTGTGGCTGTCAGAAATTACATATATGTGCTTTTGTATTGGTTTGTAGAAGTCAGAGAGGTGTGGATTCAGACTGCAAAAATAAATTGAGGGTTTTTTTCCCTTTAATGCCTAGGAAAAGTTCTGAGGTTGAGTGGTCTGTGGTGTCAGTGATTGCTATAAGAATTAATTATTGATAGAACTGTAATTTTCATGTAGAAGTTTCAGAACTGAAATCTGAATGTGTGTGGTGGTGGTATATTTATGGTCCGTTAATGCTGCAACTGGATATCCCCTCCCCTAAATCTGCTTCATAGATTTAACAGATTTGAAGCAGAGACCATTATGATCATTTAGTCTGACCTCCAGAATGACACATGATAGATAGAAATTCATCCCATGATTCCTGAATAACAAGCCCAATAACATGTGGTTGAGCTAGAACAGGTGTTCTCAAACTGTGGGTTGGAACCCCAAAGTGGGTTGCAACCCCGTTTTAATGGGGTTGCCAGGGCTGGTTTTAGATTTGCTGGGGCCCAGGGCCAAAGCTGAAGACTGAGTCCCACTGCCTGGGGCCGAAGCCCAAGGGTTTCAGCCCAGAGTGATGGGGCTCAGGCTTCAGCTTGAGCCCTGGTGGCGAGACACAAGTTACAGGGCCCTGTGCCCCAGGTCTGAAGCCCTTGGGCTTCGGTTCCCCTGCCTGGGATGGTGGGGCTCAAGCGGGCTTAGGCTTTGGTCCCACCTCCTGGGGTTGTGTAATAATTTTTGTTATCAGAAGGGGGTCACGGTGCAATGAAGTTTGAGAACCATTGAGCTAGAGCAGACATAGTTCTAATGCTTGTCCTCTCTCTGCCACATTTTCCTCACTCTCTCCACCTTCTAGTTCCCAGGCCGGTGCTCTGAATCAAAACCAAATACCCCCAGTTTCAGTATTTCTTCTGTATGCTTTGAAGCTCTGGCTTTACACCGCCTTGAAACACAATGCCTCCAGCAGCTCCTTCTGGGATGGCACCGCTGCTGTGCAATGCCATAACAAAGGTCAAGAGAGAGCACATTATACCCCAAAATACATTATTATACTTTTCCCTTTCCAAGTTGCAAATCTCTGGAATTTCTAACTTATCCAAGTAATGTGTTCTGACATCCTCCATTGACAAAAGATGGGGGATAGAAATCCTGCTACTAGGAAATTAACCAATCACTTGCCAACCTTTCTTTCGATATCTCAACCAGAGTGAAACCACTGCCAAAATAATGAACTTCATAACAATAAACCCACAAAGAAAACACATTTCCTGGGTCAAATGGTATGCACCTTTCTGAAATGATTTTTATAAATTCTCTTTGCAGAAACATTTAATGATGGAATGTGGAATGTCAACAGACAAATTAAAATGTTTTATTATTCCTGATGTAAAACACATTAATTTTCTTTTTAGTCTAGCCATGTTCATACATCATTTGCCTTGCTGTTGTAAAATGGGAATAGTGGCTCCTGGCTCTAAAAAGTGTTTTCATAGTTTTCTCTATCAAACATTTCAAGATACATTGTATCAAATTAAAATGGAATTGAATTGCAGTAAAGTTACTAAAAAAAATTCATTGCACTCCACACAGTTTACTGCTAAATATATATTATGCAGTGTGAATGGACAGTTCAATGCAAAAGGATTTGTACTTATGTGCTTGTTGTAATACAAGTTGCTATGAATACATCATTCAATGTATTTAATTGCAAATAATAATGGTCATTCATATATGCCCAAGACTGCCTCACTGTATTAAAAATCATTTCAATGAGATTATATTTCCTGTCTCTTCCTGGATGGAATCATGGTTCTTTTAGGTGCACACTTCAGTAACAGATAGGCTTGGTATGCAATAATTTCCCACACAACTGTTTTGTTGACAATATCATAATGTTTCCATATCTCCGATGAAAGAATTCTAACTGGAGAGGAAGCTGTGCTGACATTGTGAACTTCTGTGATCAGGGATTGTGCAGTTATCTGCCTTTTAAAATGATTTACGCAATTAATTTGGCACATTTAAATAATTCAACAGATTCTAAATATAATAGCCTATCGATTCTGTTGCTGGGAAAACTGAAATTTTACAAGACCAGACATGTAGTCAATTAAAAAAAAATCAGTTCTTTAAAAGCCAAATTTGATTTGGTTTATGTGAAGCAGAATTATCTACTTTGATGATTTAACTGCTGTATCTCATGCTATAAATCTTTGTTGAATGACTAACAGCCTGATTCTGTGAAGTGCTGATCTTCTCCAGTTCCCGTTGACACCACTGGGACCTTAGGACACTCGGCATCTTCCAGGAAATGCCAAAGAACTGGGCCTGGGATACTATTTATACTCTTCCATGGTAAGATGCATGGGAGGGTGGAAGATAATGCTGGAAATACACTGGAGAATGTCACTACCCTTCTCTTGTGGGTGAAGGAGTGTAAGGGATCACACAGCCGGTAGGGAGTGCAGCCTTCAAAAGTCTTTGTGGCTCTCTAGGAAGATAAAGCTTCAGCCTCAGAGTGTGCCAACCCCTCCATAATACTGCTTGATTCTCTGCACCTGACCATGGCACCATTAAGAACCTTGCTTTAATTTCATCTTATCACTACATCTGCACAGTATCCCTCCTTAGAGGGAGTACAGGGATGGGGTAGATGTTAATCATGCTAGAAGCACAGAGTTCTGAAGTGAAGATGTTTACAAGGAGTGACCTGGGGGAGGGGAGAGAATCACTCTTCCATTTTGGGCTATTTGCTTCTCACAGTTAGCATTGTTTGACTGGAGGTGTTTTCTGCAAAGACTAGGTTAACAGAGCAGTAGTACACCTTTATATACTACGCTGACTATATCTTGGCCCTCAAGGCCAGATTCTCCCCTGCCCAAGTTAAATTCCCATATAGAGTTTTATCTTCACTTGAGAACTGAGTTGTGTTCAGGCTCAGGCTGCCTTTCCTTATCCTAGATCCCTAGAGTGGCTACCTACACCAAGGAAGACCATTATTTACATATTATATTCTAGGTAAAAACAAATCAAATTAATTTGACAATATTACACATCCTAAACACAACTTTGCAGTTAGTGGGAACAGGGACAAGCTGTGTTTAACATCATGTTAGCTGATTGTGGTTAATAATGCATCTAACACTGCAAAAGAAGCCCCACAGTCTGTTGACCCAGGTTCTGAGACTCGCTGCTGTTTGGGTTTTTTTGCATTGCAGACATACCCTAAATCCTACTGGAATCATAGGTTTAACCACCACCAGCTGGCACAACATTCAGTAAAACATATCTTGTCTCTGTCTATACTGACTGCAAAGTCATATATAATATCCTGTTATTTAACATGACTCCTTGTGGGGGGGAAGCCTCATAAAATTTCACTTGCAGTTTCCTTCCAATTCTTCTATGATGCAGGAGGGGCGGGGATTGCTCTTTCTCCCCCAGAAGTGGCAAGAGTTTCTTCCCATACAATCCAAGGACTGACAAAGTTTAAAGGGCTTAGATTTCTTGGCTCTATCATGTGAATTATTGTTGAGAGAGTGACCCTGCTGCATGCTTGCCTCCAGTGATCCAGGCTGATGGGAGTTTGCCAGATCTTCCACAACATGCCAAGGTTTTCACTGCACTTTTCCTTCCACCATTTGGTTTTTGGTGTGCGATGGTGAATGAGGCAAATGTTCTTTATGGGTTAAAGAGGTATTGAGTAGAAGGCATTGCTTCTGAAATGCTGACTAAGCTTAGTGAAAATAGATGTCCTGAGTATTTGGAACACTAAAATAATAGAGTGGGAAAGAAGAAAAGAAATGAACAACAAGGAAAGCAAGAGGTTCTTCTCTCAAATTTTGATCCTTTACCTATCCTTCATATGAAAACAGTCTGAGTTTTTCAAAGCCCTTATGTTGTCTTTGTGAAGGTCTTTCAGTGTTGAGGGAACTTATCTTTTTGGCCAGCTTCCCCTACTTAAACAATTTTATGATTTGAAAAGATGTCTTAATGACAATTCCTTGCTTTATGGCAATAAGATCATTTTAGATTGATGTTACCGCAGTAAAATTATAGAACGTGATAATGTTAAGTATAGCAAATGCTACCAAAGCAGCATAAAAGGTCATAAAACCACTGACATGATTGACAATTTACCAGAAATTCAGGGGGAAGGGAAGGAGAAGGCAGTATAAAGTATATTTTCCTTTTAGTTTAGATAATGTAATTCCTCAGAAAAAATGATGTACTCATTCCTAGGCCAGCACTATACACTTTTAGTTAGCAATCTTTCCTTCCTTTTCATGATATTTATTGGTATAGATATTAATTCATTTGCTATAGAGTTAAATACAGTCTCTGTCAAAATTAATAAACTCATCAGAGCTTTGGAAGTTCAGTCGAGATAAATACTCAAAGGTTCAAGTTTTCAAACATGGCTAGTTATTTTTGTCTCCATATTTGGGCACCCAATTTGAGGTGTCTTAAAGAGGCTTGAGTTTTTAAAAGTTTTGAGTACCTACCTTCTGAAAAACAGGCTCCTTTGAGATATCTGTAACTGGCCAGTCAAAAATTAGGGCACTCTAAACCACTACTGGTTTTTAAAATCTTAACTCGATACTTAGGTGTAGATTGTTTACATTTCCCCAAATGATCACAACTCTCCCCATATTTCTGGTGACAGTGAAGTAGAGAGAGAGGATTTGACTGGGTGAGCAAGGATCTCAATTTCCTGCTAGCTATGCCTGCTCATACATCTGAAGTGCATGCTTTTTGTGCCCTGCAGTGAGGAAACCTGCTTTCTCTTAGGCCTGGTCTACACTAGTCTGTTATTTCAGAATTAGCTGAGTTAATTTGGGGGAAAAAAAGATTCCGTCCGCACGATCAAACTGTTTTTTTTTATTTAAAGGGCTCTTTAATCTGATTTCTGTACTCCACCTTGGCAAGTGGAGTAGCGCTTAAATCGAGATCGCAATCCCAGGCTAAAAGTATTGTGGATGCAGTTATTGGCCTCCAGGAGCTATCCCAGAATGCTCCCTTGTGACCACTCTGGACAACACTCTCAACTCTGATGCACTAGCCAGTGGGCAGGAAAAGCCCCAGGAGCTTTTGAATTTCATTTCCTGTTTGGTCACCATCAGCACAGGTGACCATCAGCACAGTCCACCATCACAAGAGATCATGCAGTCCCAGATTCGCAGATGAGCTCCAGCATGGTCCAAATGGGAGGTACTGGATCTCATTGCATGTTGGGGAGACGAATCTGTTATGGCAGAACTACGTTCCAAAAAAAGGAATGCAAATATGTACACTAAAGTCTCCAGGGCCATGACAGAAAGAAGCTACTTCAGGGACACAGAGCAGTGTCGAACAAAAATCCAGGACCTCAGCCAAGCATACCAAAAAGCCAGGGAGGTGAATGGGTGCTCTGGGTCACAGCTCCATACATTCTGCTTCTACCATGAACTGCATGCAATTATGGGGAGTGATGCCAGCACTACCCCACCACTGTCCGTGGACACCTGCAGGGGGGGGGAGTTATTGGAGGATGAAGAGGAAGAGGAGGAGTACAGTGCACAGGCAGCAAGTGGAGAATCCATTTCCCCCCTAGCCAGGAACTATTCTTAACACTGGATCCAATAGCCTCCCTCCATTCCCAAGGCAGGCTCCTAGACCATGACCCTGGAGAAGGTATTTCTGGTGAGCGAGAGCCTGATTGGAGCCATGGGGGGGGGGGCGGAAACCCAGCCGAGCTGGGCTGTTTGCGTTTAGTTTAAAGGGCTCATCCCTGCTCAGAGCCTCATCGGAGCCATGCGATGGGTGCGGGGATGTGTGTGTTGTGTGAAGCGATCATCCCAGAGAGCACGCAGGCCCTCCTTTTATATGGCAAACCCACCAGGCGTTGCTTGCTATGGAAAGGGGGCCCAGCAGTTTGAAAGCATTGAAATGAATGTAGAAGAAGCAGAAGCCCGCATGCCCCTAGGCTGCCTGCAAGGTGAATTCTGTTGCCTGGCCATGTGTGATGGCTTACTCACACCAAAGTGGCAGGCACTTCAGTATAAGAAGCAAAATGCTAACTTGTACAGAAAGAACATGTGCTCTGTACTATGAATTGCCTGTTTCACTGAGAAGGCGTGTCCCTTTTGTTCTCTGAAATGTATCTTTTAAAATACGACCCTCCTTTTTCTCCTCCCGCAAGTGCAAATGTTTCAATGTGGCCCCTATCTACTCTGTCCCAGAGGCTGGTCTAGATTAGAAGGTGGGAAAAAAACGAACTTGGGATGACATGTTTGCCGAGCTCATGCAGTCCTCCCGCACTGATAGGGCCCAGCTGAATGCATGGAGGCAAACAATTGTGGAGTCCCGTAAAGCATTAAAGGAACACAAAGAGAGGAGAGACGCGCGTGCGCGTGCAGGCAGCACGCTATGGTCAAGCTCATGGGGGAGCAAACTGACAGGCTCTGCTGTATGGTGGATCTAAAGCAGGAAAGGCAGCAAGTCCACAGACTGCCGCTGGAGCCCCTGTATAACTGCTCTTCCTCCTCCCCAAGTTCCATAGCCTCCTCACCCAGATGCCCAAGAACGAGAGGGAGGAGGCGTGGACCCACACACTCAACCCCAGAGGATTGCCCAAGCAGCAGAAAGCTGGCATATGTGAACTTTTGATTTGGTTTCTGGACTTGTCCTTCCCTCCTCCTCCAACACTCTAAGCCAATACCCTCCCTCTCCCCTGGTCTACCTTCTGATTTCTTTCAATGTGTTGTGCAACAAAAATAAAGAACAGATTTTAAACAATTTTGACTTTAAATATATGGAGATATACCTATCTCAGAACTGGAAGGGACATTGAAAGGTCATTGAGTCCAGCCCCCTGCCTTCACTAGCAGGACCAAGTACTGATTTTTGCCCCTGATCCCTAAGTGGCCCCCTCAAGGATTGAGCTCACAACCATGGGTTTAGCGGGCCAATGCTCAAACCACTGAGCTATCCCCCACCATCCACAATGGTTTGCACATTTCCCAAAGTCACTACCCTTGATAGCAGCTGGTCAATGATTGCATTGGCTACTAGCAGCACAGCAGCCCCTACAGTAGATTTGCCCACTCCAAACTGATTCCCAACTGACTGGTAGCTGTTGGGCATTGCAAGCTTCCACAGTGCTATGGCCACTTCCACAGTGCTATGGCCACTCACTTCTCAACTGTGAGGGCTGCTCTCATTTTGGTGTCTTTGCACTTCAGGGCAGGGGACAGCAAGTCACAAAGTTCCATAAAAGTGGCCCTACGCATACAAAAGTTTTGTAGCCACTGGGAATCATCACTATGCAGTCCCACCAGTCAGTGCTTGTTTCCCGGACCCAGAATCGGCATTCCACGGCATGAACCTGGCCCAAATGCCACCATGATCTCCCAATTACCACGTCATGATTCTAGGAACGTCTGTGTCCATGTCCTCATCAGTATAGTAATCACAGTGTTATCGCTTCCTCGCCTGGTTTTGCAGGTACTGCACATACTGCTGGATAATGTGCGAGGTATTTATAATAGTCAAAACTGCAGCGGAGATCTGAGCGGGCTCCATGCTTGCTGCACTATGGCGTCTGCACAGGTAATCCTGGAAAAAGGGTGTGAAACGTAGGAGAGCTGTTCAATTCAAGAGGGCCGATAAAAGGCAGGAAATGGTTGTCTTCTGTAGTTTTCATGGAGGTGGGAAGCTTGCTAGAGCCGCAAGAGCGGAAGAGCAGAGTTTGCAGTGGAAGCTGTGTGGCTCAGTTCATGATGGCTGAAAGACAGCGGGGAATTGTTCCCTTCTGTAGCTTACACAGGAGCCCAGGACCGACAACATGGAAAAATTAGCTAGCAATGCAAGAACGGGAGAGCAGAGTTTGTGGCGGAAGCCGTGCTGCTCGGTTCACGGTAGCCAAAAAAAGGCAGGAAATGATTAGATAAAAGAGTAGATAGAAAGACGAGAGGACACGCAAGGTGAATTCATAATATCAGGAGACAGGTGGTGCTCCGTACTGCACCATCTGCTGGCAGTGTGACGTCTGCCATATCTTTCACAGAGGGAGGAGCGAGTGACGGCACACACCCAGAAACACCCGTGAGAATGTTTTTGCCCCATCATGCACTGGGAGTTTAACCCAGAATTCCAATGGGCGGCAGGGTCTGCGGGAACTGTGGGATAGCTTCCCACAGTGCACTGCTCCAACATTCGATGCTAGCCTCGGTACTGTGGACGCACTCCGCCGAATTCACGTGCTTTAGTGGGGACACACAACACCGAATGGATAAAATCGCTTCTGAAAATTCGAATAGAATAAGTTCGAATTAATTTCGTACTGTAGACGTACCCTTAGAGAAGAACATGCTGCAATGTCCCCTCCAGGAAAGGACTAGATCCATTTTGTCCCTATTATCCCATCGTCCAGAAATCTGAGAGTTACCCCACCTTCTGCTTGCTCTCTTGTTTAAAGTGGGACATCCCACCTGACCTGCCTCGAAGGCCAGCATTTTCTAAATAGGTGCCTAAGTGTGCCCAGTGGCAGGACACATACATTATTTTGTTACATTTCACTGCTGGGAGGCACTCCAATACTGCAGAGATGGGGGCCTTATAGGACCTACACAGATGCAGGAGGAGCTGTTCCTCTTCCTCAATAGTGATTGTGAAGCATGTTTAGTCAGCACAGAAGGTTCATGAGTGAACTCAGGGAGTTTTAGTCCTGGGAGACAAATTAGTTCAGAAAGACTTGTAAGTAAATAAAATTGTTTTTGCCAAATTCTCCAATTTCACAGGTGTTTTCTATATTCCAAATGTACGCATCAGAAACAAATGTTGTTTAAAGTTCAGATCAGTTCTACTCACAGCAGCAGATGAGCATTATTATTTCCAGTTTGAAGATAGGGAAACTGAGACACAGAGGATTCATAACTTGCATAAGGTTAACCTGTGAGTCAGGAATAGACACGCTGCCATCCACAATATTGATACAATGTAATTTATAAGCTTCTTCCTTATTCAGTATTTGTTTATTGGTCAGCATCACCATCAGTCTTTGCAAATGTAATGTATTTGTTCCACAGCCTGTTTTTAGAAAGTAACCTATTTTTGGGGGGGAAATACCATATTAAACAAGTGTTCCATGTATTAGAGCCAGTTTCACTTATCTCCATTACTGTGATCTTTACTGAGCAATTTCATGGATGATTTGAACGATAACAAATCAAATTTGGATTCTCAGTGTCAGGTAAGAGGGAAAAAAAGAAAAAAACATTGAATTTATGCCAGAAGTTTTGTATTCTATCTCCAGTTGATTGAATTGACGCCTTAGAGCAGTGCTTTTTTTTTTTTTAAATCCAGTGTACACTTACATAATCCAGCAAGCTAAATCGAGGAACATTTCTGTCTAAAGCTAGACTGAGAACATGTGCTATACAGTCTGCTCAGCTGAGATTTCTGTCTAAATAATTAAAATATTGTCCCATAAAGATTCTCTGTGTCAGGGAATTTACCATCATGACAGTCAATCATTTCAGAGGTCAACTCAACCTTTCCTTCATTTACTTTTGTGTAAATTAACAGCTGGCAATAAAGAAAAGGGTATTGCTGTCAGAACTAAGCTACGGTGTTTTAAGATCCCACTGAGGCATGTGGAAGATTGGGTGCCAATATAAAAAGAAAATAAAGGAGCTATCTGGACACCTTGCCAAAGGTCCGTATCATTCTTGGATTTATTGGCACTGAGTTAGCTATGGGAAAATAGCGGGACAATAGAATTTGTTTCTATAAAGTGGCCACGAGTTGTTTGCTAGTTGTCACATATCCTCTGCAACTTGAAGAAGTGGTTAAGAGACAGGTGTTTACTATTCCAATAGTTACCATTTAGTTTAATTGGAGCCTCATGTTTCCCTCCATATATTTGTGTGGAGAGGACCCAGGAGAATTGCACCTCTTTGCCATGCACCACTTTCACCCCGTTTCATGGAAATTCCTCTGACTGCATTGCATTGTTATGGCAGGAATCATCAAGTGGCTGTGTTACACAAAGGCTTGTAAATTCTTTTTCTTAGCATGCAAGTAGTGTACAGTCCTTGAAGATGTTGTGTATTTGGTTGTCGTGGTAATAGAATCTTGTGTTGCTATGGTAACTGAGTTAGATTATTAGGGGATAGTCCAGCCAGTTTTGGCTGTCTGTTGGTTAGTTCTGGTGTGGCAATAAATGGCTGCTTCAAAGTTTACAGCTCTCTGTGTCTCCAGTGATTTCTTCCTAAAACTGTTGCCCCCAAGGATATAACATGGCGACGAGGATGGGATCTCTGTGCTGCCCCCAGCAATAGAAGGAAGTAGAAGTTAAGGTACAAAAACAAAAAAAACCCAAAAGCAACATTTTTTGCTGCTGGAAGGGGGTGAGAACTGGCTTGTTTGCACTGACTGTGCAAACTGAAACTAAAATCATGGCTACACTTACAGGGCCACTGGAACCTTTTGAGGAGACTATAGTGCAATGGCATGTATATACTGAGCGTTTTGAGCTTTTTGTTATTGCAAATGACATTACAGAAGAGAAGAAGGTGCCAATATACCTAAGTGTTGTAGGGGCTAAGACCTACTCCCTGCTACACAGCTTACTACACCCTGTTAAGCCAGAGACTAAATCTTACAGTGACATTGTGGAAATCCTGGGGTCTCAATTTTCTCCAAAACCACTGGTAATTGCTGAAAGATATAGGTTCTACAAAAGAGACCAGAAAGAAGACGAAACAGTTGTACAATTTGTAGCAACTTTAAAAAGGCTAGCAGAACACTGTGAATGTAAGGAGATGTTAAATGATGCCCTACATGACAGGTTAGTGTGTGGCCTGCACAGTGAAGTTATATGGAAGCGCCTATTGACAGTGGCTCAGCTTACCTTACAGAAGGCCATTGATATTGCTGTCTCCATGGAACTGGCTACAAAGGAGGCACAATCCATCAGTGCATCACTAGGATGCATAAGGTGTCATAAGAACCTAGCCACAAAACTGTGGGGAGTCAGAAATGTTACCACTGTGGTAAGCTGGGTCACCATGCATGAGAATGCTGGTGTAAGGACCTGGTATGTCGACACTGTGGCAAAAAGGGACACATTGAGTGTGCCTGTAAACAAAAGAAAAAGTGGCCTGTGGTCTGGCCAACCAAAAAGGGAAATCTGCAGACCCAGGATGACCAAGGAGCTACCTCCTCACAAGAAGAAGAGCCACTCCATGTTTTGTCTTTGGCAGTGTGCTCACATGAATACTGAGTAACCCTGTTGTTGGACAACAAACCTATACACATGGAACTGGACACTGGTGCAGCCGTTTCACTCATCTCAGAGACTATGTATAAAGAAAAGCAGCATCTTCTGCTTAAAGCAACAAAAACAGTGCTGAAGACGTATACGAGAGAAGCTGTGCCTATATTGGGCACTACTGATGTTAAGGTGGAGCTCAATGGACAGGCTGCTAAATTGCCATTGTTTGTGGTGACAGGTAATTACCGGGCCTTAATGGGTAGGTCTTGGCTTAGGAAGATCCAGCTGAATTGGGCGGAAGTGCACCAAATGACTAAAGAAGAAACTGGTCTGACCACTATACTAAGGAAACATGCTGCTGTTTTTGGAGAGGAACTGGAAGTATGAAGGGAGTCACTGTGACATTGAACATTAAACCTGACAGTCAACCAAGCCAGAACTGTGCCATATGCCATCAGGCAGAAGGTTGAAGCGGACCTGGCGCGCCTGGTCACAAATGGAGTCATAATACCAGTTACCCATAGCCCATGGGCCATTCCTATCGTTCCAATAGTGAAGAAAGATGGTTCTCTCTGGATTTGTGGTGATTTTAAAGTCACTGTCCACCTAGTGTTGTGTGCAGAGCAATACCCACTTCCCCACATCGATGACCTCTTTGAAGGCCTGGCTGGGGGGACAAAAGTTCAGTAAGATTGATCTGAATCAAGCGTATTTACAGATGCACATTGATGAAAAGTCCCAAGAGCTGTTGACTATTGTGATGCATAAGGGGCTTTATCGATACTGTCGCCTACCCTTTGGAATAACATCTGTTCCAGAGGGCTATGGACCAGATCTTGTGTGGCTTGCCAGGAGTCCATTGCTATCTGGACAACATCCTGGTCACTGGAAGGAATGAGGAGGATCACCTAAAGATTTTAGAGGCTACCCTACAAAGACTGGAGGAGTATGGACTGCAAGTCCGCAAAGACAAGTGTGAATTCTTCCAGGCCTCTGTTGAATATTTGGGACACATCATTGATGCTACAGATCTTCATAAGGCCCCTGCCAAAGTTAAGGCTATTGTGGAGTCTCTCTCTCCTCAAAATGTTAGCCAGCATCGCTCATTTCTAGGACTATTGAACTATTATGGAAAGTTCATCTCACAGTTAGTCACACTGCTAAAATCACTTCACGAACTCCTTGGGCAGAACAAGGCCTGGAAGTGGACTGAAGTCTGTGATGTTTCATTTAACAAAGCTAAGGATGCACTGCTAAATTCTGAAGTTCTGATGCACTTTGATCCATCCTTACCCCTACAGTTGGCCTGAGATGCATCCCCTTATGGAGTGGGAGCAGTCGTGTCACACATTATGCCTTTGAGAGAAGAGAGACCTATTGCTTTTGCTTCACACACTCTAAGCAAAGCAGAAACTAACTATGCCCAAATCGAACATGAGGCGTTGGGAATCGTTTTCGGAATTCGGAAGTTTCATCAATACCTATTCAGATGGAAGTTTACTCTTCTCACAGACCATCGATCCCTGACTTCAATTTTTGGACCCCACACAGGCATTCCTCCATTAGCCGCTAGTTATATGCAATGGTGGACATTGTTGCTTTCGGTGCACACATATGAAATCAAATATTGGAAATCCACTCTGCATGGAAATGCGGATGGTCTCTCAAGGCTGCCTTTGCCAGTCAACCGTCGAGATATTGCCCAGAAGGAAATCTTTTACTTTGAACAGGTAGAGAATACACCCATCACCGCTACTCAGTATTTTCCCAAGTTATGGACCTGGTGATGCACGGAACATCTCGATGAACTTCTCTGGTCTCACCCAACCTTGTTACCTACATGTCCAGGAGGACGGTGTTATCAATCCAATCTGGTTGTTTGTTGTGGGGGAGACATGTCATTATCCCACCACCACTGAGATCATGGATGTTAGAACAGCTCCATTCCAGTCACTGTGGAATAGTGCACATGATTTTTGATGGCCTGGATTGAACAGTGCTATTGAAGAGAAGACAAGAGCTTGTATGTCATGTCAGGGTGTTACGAATGCACCTCAGTGGGCACCCCTACATCCATGGGACTGGCCTGAAAACCCGTGGCAATGTATTCACATTGACTTTGCTGGCCCCCTTGAAGGAAGCATGTTCTTGGTGGTGGCAGATGGCCTAAATGGCCTATATAGACTCTATAATGCAGTCCACTACTGCAAAGAGTACTATCCAAACATTATGAGGACTCTTTAGTCATTTTGATCTGCCAGAACAACTTATGAGTGACAACGGACTGCAGTTCATCTCTCAGGAGTTTCAAAAGTTTATGAAAGCAAATGGGATACACCACATCACTTCAGCACCATATCATCCATCCACCAATGGATTAGCTGAAAGATTTGTGCAGACAATGAAACAAGCTTTGAAATTGGCAAGGGGACAATTATCCATTTAAAAGCGTCTGGACAACTTCTTACTATCCTACAGAAACACACCTCATGCTACGACCAAGGCATCCCTGGCCTTTCTAATGATGGAACGACAGCTGCAAACTTGCTTTGATCTGCTGAAACTTTCTGAACCCCGACAAATTGTGCAACGTCAGCAGCAAGATCAAGTCATAAGGCGTGCACCCAGAGCAAAAGACCTAACGTTTAGCCCGGGACAGCCGGTTTTGGCTTGGAATTATACTTCTGGAGCTAATGGGTCCCTGCCACTGTCATCGCTCAAATGGGACCTGTTTCCTACACAGTCCGGACTGCAGAGGATCTCACCTGGCGGCAACATGTAGATCATACCAGTCCTCAGGACACATCTTCAGTTGAGTTGCCTGACTTCACCACCTCCGGCGAGACACTGAATCAAGAGTCACCTGTTCCTGACTTTTCCCCTCCATTACTGTCAGTGGCAGAGATACTCCTCTGCCCAGCATGAGCTGATACCCCATCTTCACTCATTCGCCCTATGAACTCTGAGCCCATTGTCAGGCCCATGCCCAAGACACTTTCGGGTGCAACAACACCAGAAGTTCACCTAGAGACAGAAGGCCTCCTTGTCGGCTGGATCTTTAGGTAGGGCGAACCCACTAAATAATCCCCGGGGTTTAGCTGGGAATGAAGGCAGTCTACCCTCCTTCTCTAGTTTAGTGTTTGTTTTATTTAGGGGACATTCTTATTAAGGGAGGAGGAATATGTTGTGTATTTGGTTGTCGTGGTAATAGAATCTTGTGTTGCTATGACATCTGAGTTAGATTATTAGGGGATAGCCCAGCCAGTTTTGGCTGGCTGTTGGTTAGTTCTGGTGTGGCAGTAAATGGCTGCTTCAAGGTTTACAGCTCTCTGTGTCTCCAATGATTTCTTCCTAAAACTGTTGCCCCCAAGGATATAACAAAAGAAATGCTGTATTGATTGTTTGTTGTGCTCTGGCTTCTTACAACAGCAAGAAAGTTTGCTCTTTCTCTGCCTTAATCTCTCTTACTAGTCAATTTCTTGGTATAGAGTTGCTCCCTGATGTTGACTATATATGCTGGCTAGCATATATACATATCATATTAATATGTATTATCCACATCATATATATATATATATATATATATATATATATATATATATATATATATATATATATATATCCTAAATTGGTCTGATTTTTGTATAACCCTGATCAGTTATGTTAAATATGCCATAACCCCTAGGCATTAACTGAAGTAAGTTTTGGCTTGAGCAAATAGGCAAGCTGTCAAGATCAGGACAGATGAGTGCTTAGTGCTTTTACTATAGCAATAGAAAGGAAGTTACTTTCACAGGTCTGTACTGGATTGACCCAAAGAAAGAGGACAAGACATGATTGTTCTATCCTAGTACAAACTTAGAAGGTGTAGTCATGCTTTTTGGTATCTGAAATGCATATATCCAGAATAAAGACATAAGGAGTACACCATGGTTCCAGAAAAATAAGGTAGAAAGCTGATTGGTTAAACCTAGTTTCAAATGACATTCACAGAACCTTTTACTTGTGAACAGGTAGGGTATTAAAAAGATGTCTTTAGGTATATAACTTTGGGCAGCACATAAGGTGCTGCATAAAGTGAATGTAACATTGCTGCCCAAGATGCTTCCTGGAGACTGGTAATATATAGAACTTTTTTGGTAGAGGGGGCGGGTACTGTATTAGTATTGGCTTAGAGCAATAAACCTGACTGACATTGGTTATTTGGCCTTTTGAATATATTTCATAATGAATCAAAGTGTGGTCAAGAAACTGACTATACAATTTATCAACACTGGGAATGAGGTATTTGTGTTTTGGCTGAGATTTCTAAAAGCCAGGTTTGTCTGCATGCTGTTTGTGACCGCATCTGTTTAAGGACTGGTGTACATAATGTAATGGACTACAGTAAGATTTTTCCTTCAGCAGGAGGTTGATCTGCAAGGCCCTGACATCTACTGCTCCTTGGCAGAGGCAGCAGCAATAGTAAACTGTGCTGCCTTGTTGTTCTGCTCTGCTTTAGAGTGAGGGGCTGTCTGGGGAAAGTGGCAGGCAGGAGTATCCCCAACTCCAAAGTCAGAATGCATGTGCTCATTCTATGACATACATGAAGTTTTGGATACATATTGAATGAAAACATTTAAAAGTGCCATTTGTGATGTTAGCATCTTGCTTCCCATTCTCTGAGATTTTATAACTTTGGAACTTAAAAATACTTCCTTGTATGCAGAGCAAAACCCCACAGTTTTCTGCAATCTTTCTGGTGCAATCTTTCAATATTTTTATTGTTTAACTATGGAACACATTTAATTGGCCTAATTCAGCCCAGCTGTTTGTATCTGCCTCTCTCAGGAGTGACTGGCTTCCTGACGATTCCCCATGTGTGAGTGTAAGTGGGTGGATGTTGGGGGAATCTTCAGCACATCTCCTGGTATGGGGAACTCATTTGACTGTTCTCAACAGTATTAGAAGCCAATCAGAACTGCTTCTGCTGCCGCAGATGCTCTGAGCCGCAGACCTGCTCTTGGTCCCCCTCCAAGCCAGGTCCTGGGATGACTGTTCTGGCCAATCTCCCCTGCCCAGTGACGGTCTTGCTGAACACAAAATAGCAACTGATTTCAGTGACAAAACACCCCCTGCGCACAGCAAGTTTCAGTGCTGTAAAGCACCAGTGTAGACAGTGCCCCAGCACTGGGAGCCATGCCCCTCGTGGAGCTCTCCCAGCGCTCTGCCGCGACTACACAAGCCATGTTAAAGGGCTGCTGCATTGCCAAATTAAAGTGCTGCTGCGTTGCCATTATAGACTAGCCCTTAAAGTGGCAGCATTCACAAAACAGATGAATAATATAACATGCTCCGTACAACCTAAGGCCAATTGTCCTTTAATTTACAGTGGTTTTATCTAATTACACCTAGCTTCCCCTGGTGTAAATAAGAGGAAAATGAGCGCCACTAGATGAGTTTTCTCCTAGGTATTCACATTGCTTTATTTCTTGTGGGGAGGAAAGTAGGAAAAACTTAAAAGCTTCTAGTATTAATGTAGACTAAATGCATCCCAGAAAACAAAACATGTTTTAAAATGAAATCATTGTTTTTTTGGGGCTCCAAAGTGTTAAAAATGCAGTGAAACAGATGTTGTAGAACTAAAACAGAGTACGTTGTGTCACATGGCGTAAATAAAAGAAACAAACAAACACAAAATCTTAGTGTTGCCAGGCCTCTGTGTTTGAAATTCTTTTAGGCTTTGGCTCTTTAAAGATATTCTTTACTATGTAACTTGTTTCTTTTTTCCAATCCTCCTCTTCTCTCCCAACCTGTTTATCCATTGAAGTCAATAGGAGTTAAGGATGTATTAAATGCTTTGCTGAATTGGGGACCGCTGCATAACTTAGCTTCTCTAGCTCATTCTTCTTCAAGCATCATTCTTCAGATTTCCCACTACAATCTGACCTATTCTTTGTCAGTTCCATCACTCAAAATTGCTCCCCACGGCAGGTTGAGAGCACCATTAAAAATCAATCATTGATGCCATTTTGACTCGTTGGCCGTGATTTCCTTCCTCACAGCTAAAATACTTGTAGAAGTTGATCAAAGAGCAACAAGGCAAGAAACTAATGGAGAAAGAAATGCATTCTGCATTCTGGCTGAACATTAATCATACCTGAACTTTCTTTTTATGCTCATTGTAACAAAAACAAATTTTGAAATGTTGGAATTTCTTGTGGAATGTAACTTCCATTTCCCAGCCAGCTCTAAGTGCTCATATTCGAATAAGCAGCTTAAAAAAAATTGTCCATAATTGCTACCTTTGCCCTGTTGTTCACTTAGCGATGTTGTCTCCAAATTTGCTAATTCACTCAAACTCATATAGGGCAGAAATATATCATATACATTTCTTACTTTTTTTGGCCATTAAAGTGGATCTCAACAGTAATTCTTGTACTTTGTGTGAAAACATACCACATTCAAACCATTACAGATCTCTTGATGGAACAGAGATTCAAGGCATAGTCTCTAAACTGTCCTTTTCATACCCGCACATATATATATGTTGGCTGCTTTTGAGTTCCATTCAGTTAACTGAAAATCTTCAGTTTGCAATCCATGCAGTCCCATACAGATAACTCCTTAAACACTGAGGTTCTGTCCCTGCTATATGATATTGGATAGTCCATGACATAGTTCGGTGGCATTCACACTCAGAGATGGTCAGAAAATGGAGGTTTCTTCCACAGAAAATTTGAAAATGAAAACAATTCATTTTTGGTCAAAATTTTCAGTGGAAAATTTTGATTTTTTTTTTTAAACCCAAAACTATTTTCGGGGGGGAGGGGGGTTCAGCAACAGAAAAATGATTTTTTTTGTCTTCTGACAAAAATTTAAAATTCAACAAAAGTAGAGGCTTTCTGTAAAAAAATTAATTTAGTAAAAAACCCAATTTTAGTTGGGGGAAAAAATACTAGACAGACTACCTAAGCCTCCACCTGTTGGTCAGACTAGCTAAGCCTCTGAGGAGCATATATCAGAGTCACAATGCCTTTTTACAACCTAGCTAATGTAATGTTGTAACCCTTAGTGGCATTCCATATCAGAAGCTATGCAAAACTGGTTGCATCTGGCAAATCTCTGTTAAACACATGATTGTTTGAAACAATGGTATTGATGGAATGGTAATGGACGCTAATACCAGTTATGAGGTAGGTTTTCCAAAGTATCTAGTCCCGTAGAATGTCATTGGGACTTATACTTTGAAATCCCTTATTCTGAGTCTCACTCCAGTGCCCTATTCTCTAGGCCACCTGGCCTCATAACACAACTTCATGTCAATATCATAAGCATTTTTATGATGGAATGGTCACCATAAAATGGTCAATATTTCTCATTCTCCACTATCTTGCATATCCTGTGGTCATTTACACTCATGTAAAGACTGTGTAAGTGAGTGTAAACCACACAGCCATTTCATGCAGATGTCAAGGGTACTGCTGAGGAGATGTGCTGCAATGTTCTGTGCTACCTGGAGTTTCCTGAAGGCGAATGGCTTCATTCTTGTGTATATTGCATTGCTGAAATCCAGACAAGAGGTGTCAAGACTATGTGTAACTGAAGCTGGGTTATTGTCTTTCAGAATGGGATGGAATCTCCTAGCCAACTGGAGACAATAGAAAACATTATTCATGGATGATGCTATGTGAGAGCTTAGCGTCAGGAAGAAGTTCAAGAGCTCTCTTGACTGAATTGACTAATTGTGTGTGTGTGTGTGTCTTCAGCCAAAGGGACAGAAATGTGGCTGCAAATTCTTCAAAGGTGCTTTCCTTTTCAACATACACACTCTCTTGTTCAGATTTCGTTTCAATCAGCTTCATCTATGAGCTGATCTCATCTCAGTACTGGGCCATTTGGTGGTAGTGGTATAGTCGTATGTGGAGAAGATAAATTGAGCAGGTGCAGGACCACTGACTTAATTGGTTATTCTTGATTTATACTTTTACACAAGAAGAATCCAGCCCAATATTGAAACTTTCAGTGATACAATGTCTCCAAAGTCTTTATTTCTCAGAATAATGTTTGCCATATTGTCCCTGAGAAACTAAGATATTATTGTTGTGGTTTTCACAGCCTGTGGAACTGTTCAGACTAAACCTGGATAAACCACAGAAGGTTATGGTCTTCAACATGCATAGTTCTGGGCTATAGCTGGTGTGGAACAGAGGTTTTGTATCTGGATGATGGGCTCCTTCCCTAGGCACTACTGCCTTTTTCAATAAGTTCAGTAAGTACTGTAGGATCAAAGACAATTTACACATCACATCTCGAAACGAAAAGCCTCCAGCATTCAGAGAGAGCAATTTTTTCTGGAAATAGTCTCCCAACTTGCCACTTGACACATATCCCAAGTGTCCTGCATGTATAATCCACTGTAAAATTAATAATCCATTGAAATGACAATCTGCTTCACCAAGTCTTTAGAAGCAAAGCTATCAGCCTACCATGTAAATATCGTCAGGAGTGAATTATCCCTTGCAGCTGATACTGTCTACATTTCAACCAGATTTTGAAGGTGAAAACAATGAGGCAAAATAATATTAAATTAAATTAAACCTTTTTAGGGACCAACCTCAACCTTTCTCCCAAACTTTAGTCCAGAATTGCATATGATATGCAGCTACTGAAAAATTCCCAACGTGGAGGACTGGAACATACATGGAGGGATACTTTGTGTCTTCTAACACAGATACTGTACATTATCACTTTGATTGGGGAGCTCTGATCTGCTTGACAGATCTGATAGGCGTCACAGTAACTTAGTACCAGTGTATTCCTACTAGAGTCATAATTATGTTGGTAGCCCAATGAACCATATTTCTTTTAGTGGTTGGCATTCTTTGAAGATCTACAACAGTTGCATAAGATTAGAGTCCTTGGAAATATAAAATGGAAATCTGTGGCTAATGAATGCATAAAAAAAAATAAAACCGGCAAGTGTTCTGTCAGAAACATCATGTAATGTAGGTGAACACAGAGGACTAAACTGACACATTGTTTTCTCTAACTTCCTTATTTCCTTTGGCTATTATAAGGCTACCTACAATAGGAACCTGATTCACATTCAAGCTCCTTGAATCATCATGACATTCTATTGAACCTAAGTGGAAATGACTTTGAAAGAAACCAGTTCAAAACACACTGGAAAACTTTTGCTGGGCATTGGCCACAGTAGCACATGAGAAACTCCTGTGGTTGTGCATAATTGGTTTTGTTCAGCATGCTACTCATCTCACATATGCTTTGACATAAATCTCTCATTCAAATTCAGGTTTTACCCAGTTGGTAGCTTTTCCAGGTTCCATATTTACTTTATGACCTGTGGCTTACGCTTGTTTTCATTGGTTGGTGGTAGCTGAGATTTTGCCTGCTATGTACTTGTTTCTTCTTGAAAGGCATTCTCTTTGATTCACCCTCCTATTCAGAAACATGTTCTCCATGTGGTATTTTAACAAAACACTCTGTATGCATTCAGGTGGGACTTTATTTTTGAATTGGCTGAATCTTATTTCCTGAACATAAAATGTTTTTATCCCACAGTTCTTTTATTATACTTTTTGCATATTATACTAATACTGACAAAATACAGATGGAAGTAATCTTGTGACAATTGCTTACTTTAGTCCTTCTGTTGTTCTTGGGGATATATTTCTAATTATCTTATGTAATCATTTGGCTCCGGGTTACCTATGGGGTCCACGTTAGTTCTTATGCCAGTGCTGTTTTTGTTCAGCACCGTCTTTCTGGTTTTGAAACACCGAACTTTTGATGTTTCCATAGCCATAGGTGCCTGAGTACTATATATAATTATCTACATTGTATTGCCAGCCTAGCTGATAATAGGAGTATCAAAAACAGGTATTATACTTTTATACGAAAATAATCATACATGTAATAGGATTTTCAGGTGTATTGACTTGGGAAAAATAACAAATAAAACAAGCAATGTCAACGTGAATTCAGAACAAGAGAAGATATTTGCTAGACCAGCATAAAACCAGAAACAGGTTTATTTGCCTCGTGAGTATTGCACTTTAGGAATGAATGACCATCAATTTAGGATGGTCTGACAGTTTGTGGGTTTGTTGATTTTGATGGCATCATGTCAGACCATTTCCGTTTTCCTTTGTGTTTGATTGAAGCCCCCAATCCAGCAAAGCACCGAATCATGTGCTTAACTTTAGAGTTTAAATACTTTGCTGGGTTGGGGCCTGAGGTGCAATGGTGGAAAATATGGTTGATTTAGCTTAGGGTGCCTGTTTCAAGAAACCATAGGTCTTTATATAATTTTAAAACAAAACACACGGCATGCAAACTTGCCAAGAAAATCTTGATGGTCACATAAAAATGGTAAATAAATAGAAAGAAATGGTTCAGATAGGAGAAGAAATAAAGAGAACTTAATCCAAAATAAAACCCAAGCTATTATTTTGTGTTGTTAAACACTCTCAATTTATACCTCTGTTTATTAATGTTCATAATCCGGTGGACTTTCTGGCTTCAGTTGGGATCAGAAGGGCAAATACTAAAATGTCATAAAAAGGCTATTTTCTGAATATTTCTAGTCTGATGAAATCCAGCAAGTACTTGTGAGATTTCGAATCTAGTTTTCAGAAAGAAGCTCTGATGATATATATACTATTTTTTTCATTTATAAAACATTTTTCACCCATAGATCTCTAAACATTTTACAATGGCACATTATTAACTCTGTTTCACATAGAGGGAAACTGAAGAACTGAGTCATTAATTGACTTGCCCAAGGTATCACAACAAGTCTGAATCAGGAATTGAACTTATGACCAGAAGTGGCTTTAATGCTGTCAAGGTGCCCCCCTCCCTCAACCTGAACTTTCAGGTACAGATGTGGGGACCTGCATGAATAACTCCTAAGCTTATTTGTACCAGCTTAGGCAAAACAGTCACTGCCACTACCAAATGTTTTAACAAAACGTTTGAGGGAGAGCCACTTGGGAACTCTGCCTTCCCCCAATTTTTCCCAGTCTTTATCCCCCCTTTCCTGGCAGGATTTCACTAATTTCACTCTCCCAAATCTCTATACCCTTTTTCCTGGGTAGACTCAATTAAATTCCCCCCACCAATTCCTGGTGAGCCCAGATCCAAAATCCTTGGATCTTAAAATAAGGGAAAATCAATCAGGTTCTTAAAAGAAGACTTTTAATTAAAGAAAAAGGTTGAAAGGAATACCTCTGTGAGATTAGAAAGCAAGATGATGACAACAGATTCAAAACACAGAGGATTTCCCTCTGGGCAAAACCTTAAAGTTACACAAAACCCAATTTGATTCTCCCTCTATGATTGCAAAAGAAATGACAAAGAGAAAAATAAAGACATCTACCACATTCTTATCTAAATACTCACTAATTTAAACAAGGGTCAGATGGTTGTTTTCTGGATCTCTGACTCGGCAAAGCACACACACAACAGACAAAAGACTTTTTCCCCCTTCCAGATTTTAAAGTATCTTGTCCCCTTATTGGTCCTTCTGGTCAGGTGTCAGCCAGGTTAAGTGAGCTTCTTAACCCTTTACAGGTAAAAGAGGAATTAACCCTTAACTGTATGTTTATGACAAATGCATTTGTGGGGGCAAGCAAAACAAAATGTGTCCTCCTTTCCCCAAGCCCCTGCCCCAAACCAAACAAACAAAGGATACCCCCCCAAAAAATTATCAGTTTCATTTACACTGCTCCCACCAGCATGCATTGAGATGGCCTGAGTACTTTGGAATAGGTTAGGAGGATGATTCATTGGAATACATTAGTAACTCATTTTACATAAAACACGTGGCTAGCAAGGATGCGTAGCTCCTCCTCCTCCAGCCAACCACCAAAGAAGTAGAAGCCCACAGCTTTTTCCTTTTAACAGTAGTGATTGGTTCACATCTATTTTAAACCTTCAAGGCTATCTTTGCAAGGAAAAGACCTAGAGGCTTCCCTTAAAAAAATCTTTTACAGTCTGATTTCCCCTCGAGGGGGACCTGTGGGGCTTGTGACAGTGGTGTAGCTAGGATTGCAAATTTGGGTGGGCCCCGACTTTCAGGGTGGCGGGCAATAACAGAATGGGCAGGAGGGATCAGAGGCCTGCCTCCTCCCACCCCCTCCAGCCGGCCTTTACTGGGGGCAAGAGGGGCTCAGCATCTGGCCTTGCGAGGGGGTGATGGAAGCTCTAGCCAGGGGTCCCCCGAACCCTCAGCTCTGGGAGGAGACATGACTCTCCAGTGTGCACTGTCCCACCACCCCACACCGGCTCGCTATCTCTCTTTTGATCTCCTCTCCACCCACTTGGCAACTGCCCTGCTGTGTGCTCCCCAGAATTGCGTGCTGCTGCCCCGATCTCATGGGGGTGGGGCTAGCACTGGGGCTGGAGGGGAGCCAGGCCAGGTGCCTAGGCCCGTGACTGGGCTGGGCAGGGACTGCACTACATCCCCTGCTCAGATGTGGGTGGGCCTGTCAGCAGTCACCTCAGAAAGTAGCCACAGGGTTTTCAATAGTATTAACTTGGGGAAAATAACAAATAAAACCAGCAATGTCATGGTGAATTCAGAACAAGGAGAAGATACTTATCAGACCACAACATAAAACCAGAAGCAGATTTATGTGTCTTGTGAGCATTTCATTAGAAGAGTGAATGACCATCAATGTTAGGATGGTTTGAGAGTGCTGGTTTGTTGATTCTGGTGGTATGGTATAAGACCCCCTCCATTTTCCGTTGTGGCTTATAGGCACAATTCTGAAAAAACAATTCCTTCTCTGCTTGCCTCTCAGGGGAGGGGAAACAGCTTACTTCAGGCCTGCAGCACATCAGCAAATTGCTACTCACTCCACACTGGCTCATCAACTCCAGCAAGCGAATAGACAGGGTTGGAGCCAAGGCTCCACCCACTCCCTGGACACTTGCTCCAGAGAAGGACTAAGGGTATGTCTACACTACCAGAGTAGTTCGATTCTACTTAAATCGAATTTGTGGAACCGATATTACAAAGTCGAACGTGTGTATCCACACTAAGGACAGTAATTCGACTTTGTGAGTCCACACTAACGGGGCAAGCATCGACATTGGAAGCGGTGCACTGTGGGCAGCTATCCCACAGTTCCCGCAGTCCCCGCTGCCCATTGGAATTCTGGGTCGAGCCCCCAATGCCTGCTGGGGGAAAAAATGTGTTGAGGGTGGTTTAGGGTAACTGTCGTCATTCAACCGTCACTCCCGCCCTCCCTCCCTGAAAGCGCCGGCGGGCAATCAGTTCGCGCACTTTTCTGGCGAGTGACAGCGCGGACGCCACAGCACTGTGAGCATGGAGCCCGCTGCGATCATTGCTGCAGTTATGGCCGTTGTCAACTCCTCGCACCTTATCGTCCACCTTTTTCACAGTCAGATGCTGAGAAATCGGGCGAGGAGGCTCCGTCAGGTGAGGACATGAAGTCTGAGAGTGGCACAGACCTCTCACAAAGCACGGGACCCCGCGCCGTGGACATCATGGTGGCAATGGGTCATGTTCATACTGTGGAACGGCGATTCTGGGCCCGAGAAACAAGCACAGACTGGTGGGACTGCATAGTGCTGCAGGTCTGGGATGAATCACAGTGGCTGCGAAACTTTAGGATGCGTAAGGGAACTTTCCTTGAACTGTGTGAGTTGCTGTCCCCTGCCCTGAAGCGCAAGGACACCCGGATGTGAGCAGCCCTGACTGTGCAGAAGCGAGTGGTCATAGCCCTCTGGAAACTTGCAACGCCAGAAAGCTACCGGTCAGTAGCGAACCACTTTGGCGTGGGCAAATCTACCGTGGGGGTTGCTGTGATGCAAGTAGCCAACGCAATCGTTGAGCTACTGCTCTCAAAGGTAGTGACCCTGGGAAACATTCAGGTCATCATAGATGGCTTCGCCACGATGGGATTCCCAAACTGTGGGGCTATAGATGGAACTCACATCCCTATCCTGGGACCGGATCACCAGGCCAGCCAGTATATTAACCGAAAGGGCTACTTTTCAATGGTGCTGCAAGCACTGGTGGACCATAGGGGACGTTTTACCAACATCAACGTCGGATGGCCGGGCAAGGTTCATGACGCGCATGTTTTCAGGAACTCTGGTCTGTTTACACGCCTGCAGGAAGGTATTTTCTTCCCGGACCACAAAATAACTGTTGGGGATGTGGAGATGCCTATAGTGATCCTCGGGGACCCAGCCTACCCGCTAATGCCCTGGCTCATGAAGCCCTATACAGGCGCCCTGGACAGTGACAAAGAACTCTTCAACTACCGGCTGAGCAAGTGCAGAATGGTGGTGGAGTGTGCTTTTGGATGTCTCAAGGGGAGATGGAGAAGCTTACTGACTCGCTCAGATCTCAGCGACACCAATATCCCCATTGTTATTGCAGCTTGCTGTGTGCTCCACAATCTCTGTGAGAGCAAGGGGGAGACCTTTATGGCGGGATGGGAGGTTGAGCCAAATAGCCTGGCTGCTGATTACACCCAGCCAGACAGCCGTGCGATTAGAAGAGCCCAGCAGGAAGCGCTGTGCATCTGGGAGGCTTTGAAAGCTAGGTTCCTCAGTGAGCAGGGTAACCTGTGACTATTAAGTTTGTTTACAGAGAAGCTGAACCTGCCCCCGTTTCTTTACCCAGCTAATGTTGACTATCCTCTGCAGTTACATACCCCGTTCACCCCATTCCCCCCTTCCAACGCACGCTTAAAAATAAAATACATGGAACTTTGTTAATTAACACCGTTTGCTTTATTACTGATTTCGCGGTAAAGGGTTGAAACTGGGATGCAGACTGTGGTGGGTAGGGTGTGTAGTGATGTAAAGACCGCTTCTAAACTTGAGGAATGACAGGCTCCTGCTCCTAGAGCGGTCCGCAGTGGCGGACTGTTTGTTTCAATGGAGCCTGCCACCCCTCCTTTTCGGGACTCTGTGTGTGGGGGCTATGTGACTTTGTGGAGGGGGAGGACGGTTACAGATCCCCCTGCTGCGTGGCTCTGTGATCCAGGATAAGGACCGCTGCATAAGATCTCTAACTGCCCTCCCCCGCCACAAAGTCACATAGCCCCCCCCACACAGAACATGAAAACCACCTCCCAGACTGACCAGGGTGCCTAGTGACTGCACTGTGTGTGTGACCTGCTGCTGAACCTGCCCCCGTGTCTGTACCCTGGTAAAGGTGACTGTCCTGTCCAATTACCAACCCCCTTCCCCCCCTTCAAACAGTCTCCTCTAAAAGAACATGATGGAAACAGTAATTAACAGAAAAGTATTTTTTATTATCAACTAGACAGTTAGGGGATGAAACTAGGACGGGGGCTTGGGTGAGGCGGGAAGGAAAGGACTTATCAAAGTTTTGGGAATGAGAGCCTTCTTCTACTTGAGCACTGTGCAGGGGTGGAGTGACAGTTTTCACGGCCCCTGCCGCCCCTCCTTCTTGGTACTTTGGGTGAGGGGGGCATGGGACTTTGTGGCGGGGGAGGGCGGTTAGAGATAGACTGCAGTGGGGCTCTGTCCTCCTGCCTCCGGTCCTGCAGAACATCCACAAGGCGCCGGAGCGTGTCTGTTTCCTCCCTCATTAGTCCAAGCAGCGTTTGAGTCGCCTGCTGGTCTTCCTGCTGCCCCCTGTCCTCCCGTTCGCTGTGTGAGCGCTTGTACCGCGACATGTTCTCCCTCCACTGGGTCTGCTGGGCCGCCTCAGCTCGGGAGCAGCCCATAAGTTCTGAGAATATATCGTCCCGTGTCCTTTTCTTTCGCCGCCTAATCTGCACCAGCCTTTGTGAGGGGGATGCCGGGGTAGGTCGGGAGACAGTCGCAGCTGTGTGATGGGAAAAAGGGAGTGAATTCCTTACAAAGATACATTTTTGCGAACAATGAACATAGCCTAGTCTGTCTCTGTGAACAAGACCATGCACAGCACCTATCTCATGCGCACTCAGGACAAGTTCGAATTTTTGGCCTTCGCATTCAGTGTCTGGGATCTTGCAGTGGAGATCATACAAGCGGGGCAGGACAGCAGAATTTGTGTAGCAGGCAGACATGGTAAGCCGTAGACATTTGGCTGCTTAAAACTTAATTTATAGCAGTGCCCTCCTTTCTCCGTCAAACAATGCTCCTACCGTTGGCCAGTTCCTGCTGCCGGCAATGCGGAAAGCATGAACTCTGCCCCTGTCCCGCCTCCACCGCGTGGCTGTAAACCACCGGTTACAGTTATGTAAAGGAACAGGCAAGCAGTCCCAATACTAACATTCCCCTAATTCAAAGCAGGTCACCATGAGTGACATCACCCTGCTGAGGATCAGTGACACAGATAAAGACCACATGCTGCGTGAAAGCCAGCAAAAACCAGGGCCCTATGCCGCCATGTCTGCGAGGCAGTGATACCAGAGTACCTGAGGATAGCCTGGCGCGGAAAAGTGTGCTACCATGGAGGACGCAATAAGGCCGCTCTCCCCAGGAACCTCATGCGGAGGCTTTTTGATTACCTTCAGGAGAGCTTCGTGGAGATCTACCAAGAGGATTTCTGTTCTATCCCCGTTCATATTGACCTTCTTTTCCATTGTTAATATTCCTGTTCTGTTCAAAATAAATGTTTACATGTTTAAAGCACTTACTGACTGATCCTTCCCCTGATTCAGGGTCCGGGTTAACGGCTGGGGAGGGTTGGTAGGGGATCTCCATGAGGGTGATGAAGAGATCCTGGCTGTGGGGAAATCAGCGTTGTAAGCGCTGTCGACTGCCTCGTCCTCCTCATCTCCTTCCTCATCTTCTCCATCCGCGAACATCTCCGGGGAACTGGCCGTCGACACTATCCCATCCTCAGAGTCCACGGTCAGTGGTGGGGTAGTGGTGGCGGCCGCACCTGGAATGGAATGCAGTGCCTCGTAGAAGCGGCATGTTTGGGGCTGGGATCTGGAGCGTCCGTTTGCCGCTTTGGTCTTCTGGTAGCCTTGTCTCAGCTCCTTGATTTTCACGCGGCACTGCGTTGCATCCCGGCTGTATCCTCTCTCTGTCATGGCTTTGGAGATCTTCTCGTAGATCTTCGCATTCCGTTTTTTGGAGCGCAGCTCCGAAAGCACAGACTCATCGCTCCACACAGCGATCAGATCCAAGACTTCCCGATTAGTCTATGCTGGGGCCCTCTTTCTATTCTGAGATTGCATGGACACCTCTGCTGGAGAGCTCTGCATCGTTGCCAGTGCTGCTGAGCTCGCCACGATGTCCAAACAGGAAATGAGATTCAAACTGGCCAGACAGGAAAAGGAATTCAAATTTTCCCGGGGCTTTTCCTGTGTGGCTGGTCAGAGCATCCGAGCTCGGACTGCTGTCCAGAGCGTCAACAGAGTGGTGCACTGTGGGATAGCTCCCGGAGCTATTAGCGTCGAATTCCATCCACACCTACCCTAATTCGACATGGCCATGTCGAATTTAGCGCTACTCCCCTCATCGGGGAGGAGTACAGAAATCGAACTAAAGAGACCTGTATGTTGAACTAAATAGCTTCGTTGTGTGGACGGGTGCAGGGTTAATTCAATTTAACGTTGCTAAATTCGACATAACCTCCTAGTGTAGACCAGGCCTAAGAAGAGAACTTCCACTTACTACTATAGGCTTAGATCCAGCTTCCAGATAGCCCATGTTAAGGCATAAAGGGAGTTCTACTTTCCTCTTACTCCCTAGTGCAGGTATATAGCCAAATCACAACCTAGCCCTGTATTTATAATGGAAAATAAAAGTAAAATGAAAAATAAATAAATAAGTATAAAGTAGACTCTGGCAACTCTAACTTGCAGCTTTGTCCATAGCCCATATGTACACAGGTCACAAGGATGGTCAAAGCTTGGTTATGGTGGTGAAGCATAGTGAGATACCACAAGCTTTAATCAATCCCAAAAATCTGATCATGCCTGAACCTCAGGGCCTGGTGGGACAGGGACAGGAAAACAAAATCTATATCCAAATTTTTCAGCTTCCTCTAACACATGTAGTGATTTATGGACAATATTTAAAATGTACTTCTAGGGTCTTGTCTTCACTGGTCAAGTGAATCATGTTTAAAGAGGAGTTTTAACAAGTCAGATGACAAGCTGATGGGTGCTGGGTGTAGACAAGGAAGAGTCTTGCTTGGCTAGCCGTAGGTAGCACCATACTGGGGCCAAGATTTGCCTTTGACTTACTGACAGGATTCTGAACGCACCTCATCTTCATCTACACTTCAGCTGGGGTCATTATTACATTACATAACTCAAGTGTTAAAAATTGAGAATAAAAAAAAATCATTTCCTTTTCAAAGGAAGGCCATTTTTGTACTAGTTCTTCTTTCAAAAAGGTTTGCCAATTATTATGAAAGAGAAAAAAAATCACATTCAAACTATTGTCCAAAATGCAAAAGAAGAAAAAAAAATGCAGTGATATCTCAAGAATGAATATAAGTTTATCTGAGAGACTTATCAATTTCAGCATATAGGTTTCCAGGACGCCCACTGGTCAATTAAATCAGTGCAGCTCCATACAGCTCCAGTCCAACCATGTTTATCACAATGCAGAATCTGTCCTAAATTGCTTATACAGTAGAACAAGCAATTTTCTGCCCGAAATTCATATTTCTAAAAATAGGAGGACTTTTTCCCCACATTGATTTTTATGTATTAGAGGGGTAGCCATGTTAGTCTGGATCTGTAAAAGCAGCAAAGAGTCATCCGACATGCATCTGACGAAGTGGGTATTCACCCACGAAAGCTCATGCTCCAATACGTTTGTTAGTCTATAAGGTGCCACAGGACTCTTTGCTGCTCTTATTGATTTTTATGTTATATTGAAGGCTATTAATACAGTACTTGACCAAAAGTACAGCTAGCAACACAAGTGCTTGCAACATAAATGAAAGGAAAGAAACATTTCCATCATATTTTGAAAGCCAGTCAAGTTCCCGTATGAACAGTTCTAATTTACATATGCACTACACCTGATACTTTATACAGCTCATATTTTGACCGCTATTATCGATATTTAAAACCTTCTAAACTTTAGTTAGACAATAGAAATTTATATTATTCTCAGACTTTAAAGTAATCTTTTAAGACTATTAACAACATGAGCACTGAATCTGTAGGGGTAGGGGTATTCTAATGAACAGTATTCCACCTTTTCCTAGAACAACAAATTTATGCACACAGGCACCCTCAGTGTATACATCAATGAAGATACAGAAAGAAACACACTAATAAATGTTACTGCTGTAAGCAGACATTATTTTCTCAGTTTTGACAGTTTGATGTAGTTAACAAGCCAGTATGTCAAAGCTAACATTTTTTCTATTATACATGTTAGTGTTCCCCTAGGAGGAAGCTGCAAGATTTATAAAGCAAATATCAATATAGATATACGCACGGGGTATAGAACTATTGTTCTAGACAGGCCAACTAACCCTATGCAGAACTGCCAATATGGACACACAATACAATATTATGTGGATTATGTACACAAGTTCCGTTGCATGTGTGGAGAAAGAATGGTGTTGAAATGAATTTGACAGAGATTCTTGATTGTATATGGGGTGGAAGCTAAGGGTTACACAACTGCTATTTGAATTTGGGGAAAAGAGCTTACATGATGAAGGGGCTTAGTCTGGGAGAAATGTGTATGTAATGTGGAAAGGTAAGGGTGGACCTATCTGGTTGTCTTGGTTTCCTACTGTTTAGATTATTGGTATGTGCACTTGTTTAAACAACAGTAGTATTTAGAAGGGATATTGCACTGAGCAAAAGAAGCTGAACTGTGTTGAAAATGTGTGGTTTCAGTGTGTGAAATAAGGGGAGTATTTCCAACTAGAGTAATCAGAAATTATTGGACCTGAAACCAGGCTTGACTGCAAATTTCAATGCAATCAATTATACCCGCCCCCCAACATAATGCCTGTATTGTCCTACGTAAAACAGTACTGATAGTACTATGCAAACACTATATAAAAAGTGTATATGGATATAGATATATATAGTATATGTTATAATTGTTTGTATTAAAACAAAGGGACAGGTCATCAGCTTGTGTAAATCAGTTTAGCTCCAATGAAATCAATGAAGTGATGCCAGTCTCTGCGAGCTGAGGGTCTGGCCTTAAGGCCAAATTCATCCTTGTAGCAATTCCATTGAAGTCAGAAGAGCTACACCACTGCTGAATTTGATCTATGTGATATATCAAACACAGCCTACCCGGCTGATATATGTATTCCAGAAAAATATATACACACAATCACATACATTATATCTAAAATATCATGCATGTGTACATACGTATTGTGTACATAAATTTAATGCTAAAAGGTAGGACTGGGTGGGTTTTTATAATATTTGTCATGCCACCATTTACCACCACCTAAAAGATCCCTAAACCAAATAATAATAATCTTTTGAAAAAGAATGACAAAACTCACGCTTATCAGATTAATTGCACAAAATTGCAAAAAATGAATAAACATTAAGTTGGTGTATAGCAATAATATTTGGTGAAATGTGTTCCTTTCTGAAGTTAGATTTGAATGTATTTCTGCATGAATTGTAGCAAAAGTTAAGCCATTAAGAAATTTAATGGCAAGCATCAACTTCTATATCATTGCACGATTGCTTTGGCCTTATATTGGGACAATGAGGAAGATAATTGCGCCTGACCATAGTGAGCATTATAAAGGAGATAACACATTTTCCTTTTGTCAGGCCTAACCATCTGTAGGCCCGTCTTGACATAAGTCATTAAATGTGTGTGGGGGGGGGCAGGATGTCATTTCTTGGACAACAAGATTAGGGAGGTAAATAGATCAGCAGGCTGAAAATGAAATGTTTATGCTAAGTAAATAGGACAGTAATCTTAGCTAGTTCAGACATTCTGCCTTTTAGCTAGAAGGGGAAACACCTGGGGAACCATTCTCTAAGATCAATGGATGAAGTAAATTGGAAACATAAAGATGAGGGAAAGAGTAAGATCTACATTGACTGTGCATTGATGGAGCATGCCGTACAGCAGTGGTTCCGAAACTTGTTCCGCTGCTTGTGCAGGGAAAGCCACTGGTGGTCCGGGCCAGTTTGTTTGGCTGATCGTGGCTCCCAGTGGCCGTGGTTCACTGCTCCAGGCCAATGGGAGCTGCTGGAAGCGGCAGCCAGTATTTCCCCTGGCCCATGCCGCTTCCAGCAGCTCCCATTGGCCTGGAGCAGCGAACTGTGGCCACTGGGAGCTGCGATTGGCCGAACCTGCAGACATGGCAGGTAAACAAACTGGCCCGGACCGCCAGGGGCTTTCCCTGCACAAGTTGCGGGACAAGTTTGGGAACCACTGCCATATGGGGATTTGTTCCTACAAAGTTACCAAGCAAACTTCAAAACGTGTGATGCAATGTATAGTAAATGCATTGTAATGTATAAGTGTACATAAAGGAAGAGGTTGCTGAATAATTTTCATGTGTGGTATGCCTTGTACCCACCCCCCTACATTTGAACCCCATCAACTCAAATATAGTTTGATTGTATGCCAATAAAGGAACCTGAGCAATGGGACTGGAATCAAACTGCGTTCTTGATTAACTGGGTGGAAGAGTCCTGGGGAACCCCAACAATGTCATGAATCAGGCAAAAATTATAGGTACTATAAATATGAAATTAAACTCTATTATGAAATATTTGTCACTATAGGTCTTTTGCTCTCAGGCAAAATATTAACATTGAAGTACTCTCCACATTGTTCATTTTCTGCTTCATTGTCTCAACATTATATCAGAGCTACCCAGACATTGGCTTCTATATTTACTGTGAAAAAAGCTTGCCTCTGCTTAATTTCACTGTTTGAAACATGTAACAAAAGCAAATTCTTAGTATTTCAATGAAAGACGAAAATAAATTGTAATCAGAGGAATACAAATGACCAGCAGTTATCTTTCAAATTTATGATGAACAGAGGCAAGTTTTCTAATCTTTTCCAGTGGAGAAAGCCAACTCTGTAATAACTCTTTTTGGATATGGATCACCATAATGAGATAAAGTTATAAACATTTGGTAACTCTGACCCATGCCATTTGAGTAGGATCAGGAAATTAAAATCAATCTGTCCCCTACCAATACCCCATGTGTGTCTTGCTTTTATTATATGGTGTAAGAAGTAAACTAAATCTTTGACAAATGAAAACTTTTGAATCTCTCATTTCGAAGAGAACCTGACAGAGAATTGGAGGAGGGGGTTGTAGCAATTCCCAGCTTTCCTGGAATCATGTGGTATTACAAAGAAATCGGAGGGTGTGAGATTTCCACTCTGTGATATGTGGCAGACATAAAGGCAATGGTGATCTACAATGCCTTCCAGGGGGAGCATATGAGGGACTTAAAACTACTAGACAATGCCATTTTAGAACCATTAGGAATACTGTGATTCAGGCAAAAGTGTCATTTGGGAAAGACCTATTCTTTATAGGAAACCAGCTGCATGGTGAGACCATAGGCCACTGTAGGTATATCTACACTGCAGCTGTGAGGTGTGGTTCCCAGTGCAGGTAGAAAGACCCATGTTAGCTGAGCTCACTCTAGCACATTACAAATAGCTGTGTGTATATTCCAGCATTGGTTAGCCACCCGGGCTCAGAGCCAAGAGGTCGGTCAGGCATGGACTTAGGCAGCTAGCCAAAGACACTGCCAGTGCCTCAGTGTCCACATTACTATTTTTAGCAGACTTGCTTGATATGAGCTAGTGTAAATCTGTCTATCAACACTGGGCGTCACACCTCCCAACTGCAATGTGGACATACCCTTAGCCACAGACCAGTATAATAAAGCTAAGCATGTTAACCTTACAGACCGATGAACTAGAAACAAAATTAACTGTGATAGAATTAATCACCAGGTCTAACAAAGTTAATGAAAAATAAGAAACTTGACTTTGTAATGAGCAATAGATATTTACAGGGCAAGTAAAAACTGCGCTTGCCAAATTAAAGCATTAGCAAGTAGTGAGAGAACAGAAGAGCCTTCAGTTAAAAAAGATGTACCAATGCCTAAATATGTAGGGTGCCGAGATGTCCTGTTTTTAAAGGGAACTGTCCCGTTTTTTCACAGTTGCTATCTGATAACCCTATAAATATGGAATACCATAGTAAAAAAATAGCTCATTCAAGATTTGCTTGCAGGAAATGTGGAGGCAATAACACCATGGCACAAAGGTATTCAACCTTTTCAGCTCAAGGAGCGCAATGTCATGTATGAAATGAGAGCAAGCATTATGCTATAGGATGTCACAAAGCACAAATTGCAGGCAAATTAAAAAAAATATGCATTTATGAACATACAGCTTGGGGGGAAGTGGATGATGATACAGGAACAGAATTCACAAAGCAAGGCTCTGCCACAGATTTGTCTGTGTCACTGGAAATAGTTTAACAGAAAACTAATTTTAAAATACATGCTAGCATTGGAACATAAGCACAGCAAGTTTATACAAAATGTTAGTCATTTCCTGATGTTAAGAGGAAAATACTAAGGGTATTTCATATGGGGCAAGATTGTCCCTTGCCCTATGTGTCCACAAACAGGAACAAGGGGTGCCTGTCACTTTCCCATGTAGGAAGAGAAAACATCTTTAATAGGGTCGCTACTCAACCTCCTACCTATATGGGCAGGGGTAGGGAATGGACAGAGCCTTGGTACTTTCACCCCGAATGCACCAGCTAGTGCAGCTGAGTGAGCATGGAAGAGAAACATCTGCTACTGACATAGTTTGCTACTGGAGCAAGGGGAGGCCAAGGAGAGAATTGTGATTTTCAGTCACACTTCCCCCCACTGGTCTGACCCTTGCTTGGGTCTTGTGACAAGTGGAAATCTAGCACACTGTAAGCACAAAATGGACCTATGTGGCAAAACCATAGTGGCATGTTTGTATAGAGCCAGGGATGGCTCCAAATGTCAAATAGTTCAAAATAGTGGATTGGGAAGTGCTAGTTCTGCTTCAGGTGAAGAGCAGTCTGCAATTACAGAAGATCAAATAGTCTACAGAACAATATGCAAAATGTATTAATGATTTCCATGAGGTGTCTAATGGACTATGATGGTTTACAGTGTCCTTTAGTGGACATTAAGTATATAATCATCATGTTGATATAGAAGCTAGGGTGACACATAAACTACATCATTAGGAATTAGAGAGAAAGTAGAAGCTGAACTTCATCCAGTATAAAGTTAGAAGTTCTTGAATGAATTCAGACTCCAATTGACTGGGTGAAGAATGTGGTCACTATAAGAACATAGGAATGACCTTACTGGGTCAGACCAATAAACATCTAGCTCAGTATCCTGTCTTGCAACACTGTCCAGTGCCAGACGCTTCAGAGGGAATGAACAGAACAGGCAATCATTGCTTGATCCATCCCCTATTGTTCACTCCCAGCATCTGGCAGTCAGAGGCTAGAGACACTGAGAGCATGGGGTTGTATCCCTGACCATCTTCCTTAATACTCATTGATGAACCTATCCACCATGAATTTATCTAATTGTTTTTTTGAATCTTGTTATAGTTTTGGTCTTCATAACATCCTCTGGCAACCAGTTCCACCGGTTGACTGTGCATTGTGTGAAGAAGTACTTCTTTTTGTTTGTTTTTAAACTGTTGCCTATTACTTTCATTGAGTAACCTCTGGTTCTCGTGGTATGTGAAGGAGTAAATAACACTTTCTTATTCACTTTCTCTACACCAGGGGTAGGCAACCTTTCAGAAGTGGTGTGCCGAGTCTTCATTTATTCACTCTAAGTTAAAGTTTTGTGTGCCAGTAATATATTTTAATGTTTTTAAAAGGTCTCTTTCTATAAGTCTATAATATATAACTAAACTATTGTTGTCTGTAAAGTAAATAAGGTTTTTGAAATGTTTAAGAAGCTTCACTTAAAATTAAATTAAAATGCAGAGCCCTCCAGACTGGTGGCCAGGACCCGGGCAGTGTGAGTGCCGCTGAAAATCAGCTTGTGTGCCAACTTCAGCACGCGTGCCATAGGTTGCCTACCCCTGCTCTACACCATTCATGAGTTTATAGACCTCTATGATATCCCCCCTTTATAGTCACTTTTCCAAGCTGAAATGTCCCATTCTTTTTTTTAATAGCTCCTCCTGTTCCATACCTTTCATCATTTTTTGTTGCCCTTCTCTGTACCTTTTCCAATTCTAATATATCTTTTTTGAGATTTAGCAACCAGAAGTGCACCCAGTATTCAAGGTGTGGGAGTACCATGGATTTTATATCATAGCATTATGATATTTACTCTTATTATCTATCCCTTTCCTAATGGTTCCTGATATTCTGTTAACTTTTTTGTCATCTGCTGCACATGGAGTGGATGTTTTCGGAGAACTATCCACAATAACTCCAAGATCTTTCTTGAGTGGTAACAGCTCATTTAGATCACATCATTTTGTATTTAAAGTTGGGATTATGTTTTTCAATGTGCATTACTTTGCATTTATCAACATTGAATTCCATCTTCCATTTTGTTGCCCAGTCACACAGTTTTGTGAGATCCCTTTGTAATCTTTGCAGTTTACTTTGAACTTAACTATGTTAAGTATTGTTTGCAAACTTTGTCACCTCACTGTTTACCCCTTTTCCAGTTCATTTATGAATATATTGATCAGCACTGTTCCCAGTACAGATCCCTGGCAGTCACCACTATCTCCCTTTCTCCATTCTGAAAACCATCCATTTATTCCTACCTTTTGTTTCCTGTCTTCTAACCTGTTACTGGTCCATGAGAGGATCTTCCCTCTTATCCTGTGACTGCTTACTTTGCTTAAGAACCTTGGATAAGTGACCTTGTCAAAAGCTTTCTGAAAGTCCAAGTACACTATATCCACTGGTGTCAAGTATCAGAGGGGTAGCTGTGTTAGTCTGGATCTGTAAAAAGCGACAGAGAGTCATGTGGCACCTTATAGACTAACAGAAATATTGGAGCATAAGCACTTCATCAGACGCATGTGGATCCACTGGATCACCCTTGTCCACATGTTTGTTTGACCTCCCCTCAAAGAATTCTGATAGATTGGTGAGGCATGATTTCCCTTTACAAAGGCTATGCTGACTTTTCCCCATCAAATCATGTTCACCTATCCTATAATTCTGTTCTTTACTATAGTGTAAATCATTTTGCCTGATACTGCAATTATGCTTACTGGCCTGTAATTGCCAGGATTGCCTCTGGAGCTTTTTTAAAAAAAATGGTGTTATACTAGCTATCCTGCAGTCATCTGGTACATACAATGATTTGTATGGTTAGTAGTTCTGCAATTTCATATTTTAATTCCTTCAGGATATCTGAACCTGGTGACATATGACATATTACATTAGGGGGGAGGGATAGCTCAGTGGTTTGAGCATTGGTCTGCAAAACCCAGGGTTGTGAGTTCAATCCTTGAGGGGGCTACTTAGGGATCTGTGGCAAAAATCAGTACTTGGTCCTGCTAGTGGAGGCAGGGGCTGGACTTAATGACCTTTCAAGGTCCCTTCCAGTTCTAAGAGATTGGTATATCATCAATTATTACATTACTGTGTCAATTTGTTTCTAAACCATCTCTATCTGGGACAGCTCACATGTCTGAACCTCCCTCAAATCCTCTGCAGTAAAGACTGATGCAAAGAATTAATTTAGCTTCTCTGCAATGGCCTTATTTTCTTAAAGTGCTCCTTCAGCACTTTGTTCATCCAATGGCCCCACTGATTGTTTGGCGGGCTTCCTGCTTCTAATGTACTTAAAAATTGCTGTTTCGTTTTTAACTCTTTGGCCAGTTGCTCTTCAAATTATTTTTTTAGCCTGCCTAATTATACTTTTTAAACTATACCAGAACCAAACAAGTGTATGTGTTCAAAATGATTTCAGTAAGGCCATCATGCTCAAGCACTACTAAAATCCAAGAGAATTTTTAATTTGGGATGCAAGCCAAGGGTTTTGGCAAGTGTGACTCGCACAGGACTCTGCCCCTTTGTCTCCCTGTTGGTAGGTATGTTTAACTGACTTCCCTTTGGTGATTGCCTTGGTACAAGGGCTAGCAAAGAATCATGTCCCAGATTTTCATTCAGAATACTACTGGAGGACTTTGAGAATGCTACTGACAGTGGTCTCATGCTGACAGAAGTAACACATGCCCATACAGTCAATGAAAAATACCAGGAGCAGTTCACAGAGGCTCTAGGTAGGGTGAATAGATAGCAAATGTGAAAAATCGGGGTGGGGGTAATAGGCGCCTATATAAGAAAAAGTCCTGAATATTGGGATTGTCCCTATAAAATCGGGACATTTGGTCACCCTAGCTTTAGGTGGCAGATCCACGTCAGTGTCTGAAGAGGCCATTTCTGAAGAAACAGTTCTGAGAATAAGTGTCCAGAAAGCCACAGAGGTTCAGAGATAACTACTGAGAGATGTCCAAAAGGAGGCAAAATAATCGCCTGAACTGTCAATGCAGTCAGGAGGACATCTGCTCTGATCTCCATTATAGGAGTCTCCATGCAACAAGAGTATTAACTTATTGGAATCCGGCCCCATGTCAGGTGAACACGTCTGGGAAGCAAAGAGCCACCTCTTACCTGCATCCCTGTTTGCCACACCTTTTTTACAATACTCATTCTAACTGTACATAAGATTGTATTATTTCTGGGGCATCAGCCTTGACTTCTGTTTCACAACATATTTTTTCTTTAATGCTATAAAATCCCTGTGCATTTCTACAGTGCTACATTAATAATAATAATGGAGTACATTCTGAAGTCAGTGGGAGTTTTGGCTGAGTAACGAATTCAGGATTTAGAATAACAATAATAATGATTAATATGTCATTAAATGGTCATTAAAAAAACCATAAGTATTTTGAAGCTGTTAGTTATTTAATAATGGGGGAAACAAATAATAATTCCATGTAATCAAACTGTTGTTCCAAATATCTTAGAGGCCTGATAGACCATTTGTTATCTAGTTAGCTGTGTTACATGAATGTAAAAAACAAAACAAAAATCCACCCCAAAATGGCTAAATTGCAAGCTATAGGTGCAGTAGTCATATGTCTTTAAATAGCTGAATGCTTCATTCACCAGCAATATAATTTTAATCTATTCTATGTTCCTTATGATTATAGAAAGAAGAGACAGTCCCAGTGTTGGTAACTGCAGTCAGCTTTATAGATTGTTTTCTATGGCTACACTTGCAAATTTGCAGCGCTGCAAAGCGCCAGTGTGGTCAAAGCCCCAGCGCTGGAGCGCGGCTCCCAGCGCTGTACGTTATTCCCCACAGGGAGGTGGAGTACGGACAGCACTGGGAGAGAGTCTCCCAGCGCTGGCGCTTTGACTACAGCGCTTTAAAGTGCAAGTGTAACCATAGCCTCTGGATAACTTTTGTAATACACAAATGTACTAAGGCTGAGTCTTGGGTACCTTCTGCTTCATTTTTAGTTTTGAAGGCTGGTTTGTTTTCTTAGGGTTACCAAAGAATATCATACAGTTCCAACAGAGACAGCACAAATGGGAAATTGCCATGATCAATACTTTGATGGGGATGATATTTGTGGTTTGTTTCCCATTCTGAAACCATTCTAAACACCTCTAGTGCTACTGTAATCTCACTCTTATATATCATAGTATTAGTAACTCTCCTTAATCAGTCTTTAGTGAGACTGCTTCTATATTTCTGCTCTATTTGATCATATGCTTATTAGTATATTAATCCAATCCCACGTGGTAGAGCTGCCTATAGCTGTTATTACAATGGTGAGCACTGCAGCATCATTGAGCTACTTGCTATATAGACATACATACTTTAAAAGTCCTTAAACATTAATCTGAAGATTTTAATAATCCCTTTCTTGCTATTGATTGGTAAAACAGAATCCTTTTTTTGACCAAAACTCTGAGAAGTGACAAGCAGTTGTCCACAACATTTGCAGTGGGCATAAAAATCAATGGAAATGTAGGCAAAATAAAATGTTTCTGTTAAGAAAAGCTGATCATGCTGGAGTTTTAGCTCCAACTATTTTCTAGAGGAATATCCATGAAAAAGAGGAAAACACTATCAAAGTATTTTAATATTAAGACACATTAAATGCCTGACCCAAAGCCAGGAACTGAGCAAAAGTGACTTACCCAGACTCTGAGGGTATGTCTACACTATAAGACTATTTCGAATCAACTTAATTTGAATTTGTGGAATCGACCTTATGAAGTCGAAGTTGTGAATCCACACTAAATACACTAGTTCGACTGTGTGAGTCCACAGTAACGGGGCCAGTGTCGAATTTGGAAGCGGTGCACTGTGGGAAGCTATCCCACAGTTCCCGCACTCCCCGCTGCCCATTGGAATCCTGGGATTTCCCCCCAATGCATGCTGGGGGGGAAAATGTGTGGAGGGTGGTTTTGGGTAACTGTCATCATTGAACCGTCAATCACGCCCTCCCTCCCTCACTCCCTGAAAGCGCCTGCGGGCAATCTGTTCGTGCACTTTTCTGCTCAGTGACAGCGCGGGCGCCACAGCACTTTGAGCACGGATCCCGCTGCAGTTATGGCCGTTGTCAACTCCTCGCACCTTATCGTCCACCTCTTCCACAGTCAGCTGCTGAGAAATATTGCTACTTTTCAATGGTGCTGCGAGCACTGGTGGACCATGGGGGACGTTTTACCAACATCAACATCGGGTGGCCAGGCAAAGTTCATGACGTGCGTGTTTTCAGGAACTCTGGTCTGTTTAGACGCCTGCAGGAAGGTAGTTTCTTCCCGGACCACAAAATAACTCTTGGGGATGTGCAGATGCCTATAGTGATCCTCGGGGACCCAGCCTACCCGCTAATGCCCTGGCTCGTGAAGCTCTGTGCAGGCGCCTTGCACAGCGATAAGGAACTCTTCAAGTACCAGCGAGCAGTGAGCAGCGTGACCTGTGACTGTTCAGTTTCTTTACAGAGAAGCTGAACCTGCCCCTGTTTCTTTACCAAGTGACTGTTGACTAGCATCTGCAGTTACATACCCCACCCACCCCGCTTCCCCAACTTCCAATACACGTTTAAAAATAAAATACATGTTCCACTGTAACTTTACAAAGGTTTCTTTATTGATGACTTTGCGTTACAGGGTTGAAACTGGGACACGGACTGTGCTGGGTAGGGTGTGCAGTGATGTAAAGACCGCCTGTAAACTCGAGGAATGACAGGCTCCTGCTCCCAGAGCGGTCTGCAGTGCCGGACTGGATGTTTCAGCGGAGCCTGCCATCCCTCCTTTTTGGGACTCTGTGTGCGGGGGCTATGTGGCCTTTTGGCGGGGGAGGACGGATACAGATTCCTCTGCTGCGTGGCTCTGTGGTCCAGGACAGGGACCGTTGCATGAGATCTGTAACCCCCCTCCCCCGCTAAAAAGTCACTTACCCCCCCACCCACACAGAACCTGCAAACCACCTCCCATACCGACCAGGGTGCGTACTGACTGCAGTGTGTGTGTGACCTGCTGCTGATCCAGCCCCCATGTCTGTACCCTGGTAAAGGTGATTGTCCTGTCAAATTACCAACCCCCTGTCCCCCCTTCAAACACAGTCTCCTCTAAAAGAACATGACGGAAACAGTAATTAACAGAAAAGTATTTTTTATTATCAACTAGACAGTTAGGGGATGAAACTGGGATGGGGGCTTGGGTGAGGCGGGAAGGAAAGGACTTCTCAAAATTTAGGGTATGAGAGCTTTTCGGTACTTGAGCACTCTGCTGGGGTGCAGTGACAGTTTACACGGCCTCTGGCACCCCTCCTTCTGCTTATTTTGGGTGAGGGGGGTATGGGACTTTGTGGCGGGGGAGGGCGGTTGCAGATACACTGCAGGGGGGCTCTGTCCTCCTGCCTGAGGTCCTGCAGAACATGCACAAGGCGCAGGAGCATGTCCGTTTGCTCCCTCATTAGTCCAAGCAGCATTTGAGTCGCCTGCTTGTCTTCCTCACGCCATCTCTACTCCCGTTCGCTGTGTGAGCGCTGGTACAGAGAGAGGGTCTCCCTCCACTGGCTCTACTGGTCCGCCTCGTCTCGGGAGCACCCCATAAGTTCAGCGAACATCTCGTCCCGTGTCTTTTTCTTTCGCTGCCTAATCTTTGCCAGCCTCTGTGAGGGGGATGCTGTGGCGGTCTGGAGACAGTCGAAGCTGTGTGATGGGAAAAAGGGAGTGAATTCCTTGCAAAGATAAATTTTTGCAAACAATGAACACAATCTAGTCTGTCTCTGTGAATTCTGGGTTGAGATCCCAGTGCCTGATGGGGCAAAAACCATTTTCGCGGGTGGTTCTGGGTAAATGTCGTCAGTCATCCCTTCTTCCGGGAAAGCTACAGCAGACAATCATTTCAAGCCCGTTTTCCCTGGATTGCCCTGGCAGATGCCACAGCGTGGAAACCATGGAGCCTGTTTTGCCTTTTGTGCCTGTCACCGTATGTGTACTAGATGCCGCTGACAGAGGCGGTCCAGCAGCGCTACACAGCAGCATGCTTTTGCTTTTGCATGACAGCAGAGATGGTTACCAGCCATACTGTACCATCTATCATACCATAAATTGGTAATAAGATGGGCATGGTTACCAGTCCTTTTGCACTGCACCTTTGCTGCTGTCATAAGTGCCCCTGGCTGCTCTTAGCCAGGGGCGCAAAAGCCAAAATTGGGAATGACTCCCTGAGTCAATCCCTCCTTTTTGGTATCTAAAAATAGAATCAGTCCTGCCTAGAATATAGGCAAGTGTACTAGAGAACCACTGTATCAGAGAACCAGAGAGCACAGCTGCTCTGTGTCAGATCCTGCATAGATTATGAGCTGTATGCTATTCACAGGGGGTGCTCCTGCAACAACCCCACCTGTTCATTCCATTCTTCCCCAGCCTTCCTGGGCTACCATAGCATTGTCCCCCCACTTGTGTGATGAAGTAATAAAGAATGCAGGAATAAGACACAGTGACTTGTTAGTGAGAAATGAGTGGAAGGCAGCCTCCAGTTGCTATGATAGTCCAGATAGGACATTAAGGAGTGTGGAGGAGAGGAGCCCAGCATCCTGCTGCTAGTCCAGGGGAAATTGAATCTTTTCTTTACACATGAAGAGTTGGGGGCTGATGAAGCTCAGCCCCCTGTTGCTATGATGAAGATGGTTACCAGCCATACTGCACCATCTACCATGAAAAATTAGGTTCACCTGACACTGGGGGACCTGACAGATGGTAGTCGGCATGGTTACCAGTCCTTTTGCACTGCCTCATGTGCCAATAGGCTGATGATGAGAACGGATACCAGCCATATTGTACCATCAGCCACCCATGGCAGGGGGGGAGCAAGGATGTTGGTGTTGAGTGCTGCACCATCGCGTCTATCTGCAGCATTCAGTAAAGATAGGGTGACATGTAAAAGAGTCAAGAGAGGATTGTTTCCCTTTCACTTCTGGGGGTGGGTGGGGGGCTGCGTAAATTGCCTAGCTATGCCCTGACCCACCGCGGACACTGTTTTTGACCCTAGAAGCATTTGGAGCTCAGCCAAGAATGCAAATGCTTTTCGGAGACAGCAGGAACTGTGGGATACCTTGCGTCCTCAGTCCCCCCTCCCTCCATGAGCGTCCATTTGATTCTTTGGCTTTCCGTTACGCTCGTCACGCAGCAGCGTGCTGAGTCTCTGCTATGCCGTCTGTCCGGAGATTTTTTAAAAATACTTTGGACCAGGTGTAACATTACAGTAATTCCCCTAATTAGATGCAGGAGTCTCCAAGTGAGATCACCCTGAGGACGGTCACTGAAGGAGATAGAGAGCGCATGCTGCGTGAAAGCCAGCACAAACCAGGGCCCTATGCAGCCATGCTTGGGGAGGCAATGCTCCCTGAGTACCTCATGAAAGCCTCGCGCGGAAAAGTGTGCTACTACGGAGCACCCAATAAGGCAGCTCTCCCCAGGAACCTCCTGCGGAGGCTTTTCGATTACCTCCAGGAGAGCTTCGTGGAGATCTCCCAGGAGGATTTCTGTTCTATCCCCATATATAGAGAGACTTCCTTTTCACATACTTCAGATTCCTGTTATATTAAGAATAAAAGTTTACATGGTTAAAGCACTTACCGACTGCTCCTTCCCCTGATTCAGGATCCGGGTTAATGGCCGGGGACGGTTGGTAGGGGATCTCCGTGACGGTGATGAAGAGATCCTGGCTGTCGGGTAAACCAGCGTTGTAAGCGCTGTCGCCTGCCTCGTCCTAAACAAACCCTTCCTCATCTTCCCCGTCCGCGAACATCGCCGAGGAACTGGCCGTCGACACTGTCCCATCGTCAGAGTCCATGGTCACTGGTGGGGCAGTGGTGGCAGGCTCCGTAGCGTCCGTTTGCCTCTTTGATTTTTTGGTAGCCTTGTCTGGGGTCCTTGATTTTCACGCAGCGCTGCGTTGCATCCCGGCTGTATCCTCTGTCTCTCATGGCTTTGGAGACCTTCTCGTAGGTCTTTGCATTCCGTTTTTTGGAGCGCAGCTCCGAAAGCACAGACTCCTCGCCCCATACACCGATCAGATCCAAGAGTTCCCGTTCAGTCTATGCTGGGTCCCTCTTTCTATTCAGAGATTACATGAACTCCTCTGCTGGAGAGCTCTGCATCGCTGCCGGTGCTGCTGAGCTCGCCCCGATGTCCAACCACGAAATGAGATTCTAACTGTCCAGACAGGAAAAGGAATTCAAATTTTCCCGGGACTTTTTCTGTGTGGCTGGTCAGAGCATCCGAGCTCGGACTGCTGTCCAGAGCATCAACAGAATGGTGCAGTGTGGGATAGCTCCCGGAGCTAGTAAGTTCGATTTGCATCCACACCTAGCCTAATTCGACATAGCCATGTCGAATTTAGCGCTACTCCCCTCGTCGGGGTGGAGTACCGAATTCGAACTAAAGAGCCCTCTAGGTCGAATTAAATGGCTTCCTGGTGTGGACGGGTGCGCGGTTAATTTGAATTAACGCTGCTAAATTCGAATTAAAGTCCTAGTGTAGACCAGGCCTGAGAGTGACAAAGTCTTTCCATTGACTTCACTGGGCTTTGGATCAAACTCAAAGCAGAAAACCTCATCACAGCCTCATCCTTTCCCCTCCTTCCTGTATATCCTGGTTGTTCATTGTGCATGCATATAATGGTAGGTAGCCAACAAATGCAATATTTCTCGTTATCTTATTTTCAGTGGGGCAATCTTCATTTTCAACTTTGCCCTACGGTCTGCATTGTCTGTTGGAGTGTCAGACTTTAGGGCATTAGGGGAGATCTTATTTTTGGAAGTGCGGAGTACTTATAGTCCCCATTGACTTCAATAGGCGTTGTGGGTGCTCAGTGTCTTAGGAAATCAGGATTTAGAAGTTTTAGAGCAGTAGAAATCAGAGCAGGAGGAGATAGATTTCTCTTACTGGTACTATGCTGCATTCCTCTTCTAGGGCCTCAGTGAGTGACAAGTAGACTATGTTAAAACATACCCTGAGATGGAATAGCAACAAACCAATATCAAAATGTTAAGACAAGCAACAGTCTCTCCTATTTATCCACATTTCTTTTAACTTACATCTCCAGGGCAATTTTTCAAAAGAGAGACTGTTTACTGGTGCCTTGCCTCTTGTAGTAATTGGACAGATTTTGTAACTGGGAAGAAAATCTTTAAACTATGAATTAATTTATGGGTTATCTTGCCAGTGGGCTAAGCATTTGGGCTGCACTAATTACAGTACCAATTCCTCCGGCATTACATAACCTTTCTTCTCCTGGCATAAATGAATGGCCTTTTAAGTATGGCATGTATTCCCTCCCACCCCTTGACCACCTCAAAAAGGTCTCCTATTGTTCCCCTTTATAACAATCCTGTCTCAAATATTAATCCTTACTGGTGAAAAGGTATATATCACCAAGTCAAAGCTCTACCTGAAAATCACCCAACAGGAAATCATTGCTCAAAGAATATGGCGTCTCTTAATTGCCCATTGTTGTTCCTCCCCCCACCCCCAGCAATGGGGGCTGCATTTTCTGCAGTAGGGTTAATATCTCCACTGGAGAACAAAATGAAAAAAAAGAGTCTTTTTGAACCCAGCAAAGGTCTCTTGGGTTCTTAATGAACGTGTAGCTCCTGTGAGGGATTTGAAAGCTAACAGTTGGAGCCATTCTACTACCACAACATGGCATGTTATTAAGCAGCAGATAGTACCAGAATACAAGAGGCATGAGAGGCTGAGAACAGAGTATGATCTGGTGGAGTCCATTCAATGGACACAAAGGTACATTTTTTTCTGAAATGAAGAAAAAAAGTGGAAGAACGTTTTCAGATTGTGTTTTATGCTCCCTACTTTGTTTCTGAAGCACAATTGTAATGCTCTTTCCCCAACACACAGACCTTAATATATTACGCAATATTTTTCTCCGTTTTCTATAAATGGAAATGAATATTATGTAGGGAGCTGTGTAAAAGAACTTTGGATATATCATTGTTGGGCACAGTTTTTCTTTAAAAAGAAAAAGAAAAAAAAACCAATTTCTAACAGTGCAACTTGATTAATTTTTGCCATAAAAATGAAAAGAAAACAATCCCGTCATAATGAAAGGGTTAAGTAAAGATCAAGAGGTAAATGGGAAGGATTGCCTGGTGATTAAGGCACTGGACTGGAATTCAGGTGATCTGGATTTGATTTCCAGCTCTAATTTCCTGTGTGACCTTGGACAAGTTATTTTATCTCCTGGCTTCTTGTACCTTGTCAAAGGTGAAGAGTCTATATAGATTCTCACAGATTAGCTGCCTTTGAAGCAATTGACAATCAGGGTTTGTTGATTCTCACTTGGCCCAAGGATTTTTTGGCCTCTGGGCAAAGCCACAGATATAATATTCACACCCATATTTCTCACTTAGACCACACACAAAATTCCTCTTCACACTGCCGCAGACAAAGGACAGTGTCAGAGGAAGCATGAATGCCATGAAGCTTCATTGGTTCTGCTACTTGTTGGACCTTATATTAGCATTGGTTGGAGAAACTTCTCTGGAACAATTTTCTTTTTGAAAATACAGTTCTGTTGAAAAAGAAATGATTTGTGAAAGCAGGTCAATTTCACTGGCATTTCATTTCAGAGACGAGAAAGGGAAAATGAAGTTCTGACAATGTTAAAATTTCAGCATTTTGGGAATGAAATGTTTCAGTTTTTCCTTTTGAAATGATTTTTTGTTTCAAAATGTTTTTGTATTTTATATACTGTAAATTTTTTTAAAAGTCTAATTCAAAATGAAACATTTCAATTTTGTTGAAATGAAAAGTTTAGATCAATCTGAATTGTTTTTAGATGTAGAGTCTTGAAATTTTGGCGGTATTTTCTGACGTGGAATTACATTTCGAATTTTTGAAATCCTCTGTGAAATGGAATTACTGTTCTCCACTCGGTTCTATGTTATATGGCTATTGGCGATTAGTTGGCAGACACACATGGAACAGAAATTTTCCCCTCTGTATATTTTTTCCAAGTACTTGTTTCAACAATTCTAGGATTAAAACAAACAAACACATACCACCACCACCCAAGGCTCTGAAGATAAATGTGTTTATAAATTATATTATGCTTATGTGGTTTTCCAGAGGATGCTTTTATAAAAATATTCCAACATATTGGTTTCTTTGAAATACATGCTTAACATTCGCACATGCTCCCCTGAACAGTCCCAATTTTTGGTAAGATTACACTTAATAAAAATGAATTCCATTTTTTACTGTGCGGTATTAGGATGGCTAGGAGGCCATTAATATTCCTTATTTAATATGCATTTTTAATCTGTGCATGTACTTTAAGACAGGACAGCCCTTTATAAATAGTCATACCAGGTGAAGAGTACCTCTGCTTTCTGCATCGCTCTGCATCACATTCTAACCAGTACATGACAAAAATATCTATTGGCATAGCCTGACAGTCATCCTTCTTTGTTTTTAAGCAGATATGATCCATCAGCTTTTTTTTTTTCCATATTCTGTATCTAGATTTTGTGCTAGTTTATGACAATGGAGAAAAACGTACAACTCTTGCGGGGGGTTGGGGGGAAGAGCACTTTTAACAATAGAACAATTCTCTCATTTTCTTTCTTAAAACTCTTCTTAAAAGAGTTGTCTCATATCTGTGAAAACATGACCTCTCCTCAACCAAACTGAATGATATTTTCTCATTCAGCATATATCCAAATTGTACTTATAAATATTTAACAAAAGCTGACAGCTGGATGTCATGGACCTGAATACACTGTCAACTTGCACGTAAAAAGCTCACAGATTTACTACACATGGCACAATCCTCTTTATCAGGTGAGCAACAGAGCAAATATAGTTAGATGTTTCTCCCACACAAGTAATATAGTGGAATAGAAACTAAATTAAAATTCAAATAATATTTCAGCCCATCCGCTTTGTTTAAGGTAGAATAAGGTAGATTGCTAAAACAAATACAACCAGAAGCATATCAGTGAAATGTGACATTCCTTATTAAACGCACATGATTGCAGGATCAAGCTTTAAAAATCAGTCAGTTTCATTGCTGACTTCAGTGGAGGCTCAGGATTGGCAAAGAGCTCCACCCAAATGAAGCTCATTACAAGATTGAGGACTAAGGCTCCATTACAATGGGGTGAACACTGTTTGCCTGGACCAAATTCAAAACTGGTTTAAGCACATACATTGCCACTGACTTTTTAAAAGCTTTGTTTATGCCACTTACCTGAAGTGGAGAATATAAAGATATTCAAGATTTTTGGCAACTGAGTGGAATAGATGTTTAAGTGCACTTCCAAACAGTTTGGCTGAACAGGCATATTAAGCCAAAGGAGTTAATATTGACTGTTCAGTCCCCTTGTCTGTGGGACTAGGAGTAATGGATGGAGACTGAGTGGGCCATTGGAAGAAGTTGATGCATATTGTCCCCATTTTAGACCTGATGAGCTTAATCAGAAAAGACAACACAGTGCGGGGCTGCATTTTCTTACCAAGGAGCCCTCTGGTCTTGGACGTCCATGGGCAGCTGCTCCTAGGGAGGGAACTACGCTGCCACAATGTGGGGATTGAAGACCACCATAGGGAATGTGGAAGCACATGTGTGGTTGACCCTGGTCTGTTGCAGAGATTCACATGGATTTGCCAGGTGTGAGGGCAGCCTGTTCCATAATGAAGTGGGGAATTTAGGGGGATGAGGGGACAACAATCTCTGTCCTCCCACCTCCTCACTAATGAAAGTGGGGGGTATGCTGCAAAGGAATCTTCACATAGATTTCTTTCCTCAGACACCCCCTCATATGGGTCTGTACAAGGGTTTGCCAGGGCTCGACCCCCTCTGGGCAGTGGGGAGCCACACCGGCTCCCTACACACAGTTTATATTCGGGGGAATTAGTCTGGCACTGGGATCTTCCTTGGCAGCCCTTGCGGTACTGGAACAAACACTGTAAGCCCAGGCCCTGGGTCAGAGCAGGGCAACAAGGAGTCCAGTGCTCAGGCCCTCATGCAGGGCTGAGCAACAACAGTACAATTAGTAGCAAGCCCAGGCCCTAGATCAGGGTGGGGCAGTGCAGGGTCAGGGGCTCAGGCCCTCATGCAGGGCTGAGCAACAACTGTAGGCCCAAGCCTTCGCAGGCCTGGGAGAGGGGGAGACTGCCACCCAACTCTTGGGTGGCAGTGGGAACACAGGCCCTCCCACTCCACTGTGTCGCAGCCCAGGGCCCTAGCAGCAGCAGAAGACCCACTGCTTAGTCAGTGGGGATCCTGGCCGCAACACACCGACATGGGCTCTGGCAGTGCTGCAGCCAGACTACGGTTGGCTGCCCTCGGGCTATTTTCAGACTCCCCCTCGGGTAGTACTTTGGTCACGGTGTTGTCCTCTGGCGAGTCCAGCACCATGGGCTCCTCAGGGTAGTGGGCGAGCTGCAGGCCCAGCAACTCCTCCTCTGGGTAGCGGGCGCAGGGCAGGTCCAGCAACTCCTCCGGGTAGTGAGCACAGGGCAGGCCCAGCCAGTCCTGGCAGCTGCCTTGGGCCACAGGGTTCTCCCAGTCGTGGGATAGACGGGAGGCGTCTAGCTTCTCCGGTGGCTGGGGCCTTACTGAGCTTTGAGGGCAAGCTTTTATACTTCCGGGTCGCCGCCTGACCTTCTGAGCGGCGGGCTCAGAGCTCCCTAGCTCCACTCACTCCGGCCTCTGGATGGGCTCTTTCCTCTCCGGGGCGGCGGGGAGCCACACCGCCTCACTACAGGGTCTTATCATGGGAGGATCATCAGTGACCACAAGATTTAATGGCCAAATCCTGCAGCCTGTAACCAATGGGAGTGTTGTGTGGGTAAGGCCTTCAGATTTGAACATAAGAATGGCCATACTGGGTCAAAGGTCCATCTAGCCCAGTATCCTGTCCCAATATATCCCTCGGCCTGTGCCGCTTCCCGCAGCCCCCATTGGACTGGAGCAGCGAACCGCGGCCAGAGGGAGCTGCAATGGCCGAACCTGCGGATGCGGCAGGTAAACAAACCAGCCCGGACCACCAGGGTGCTTACCCTGGCTGGCCGTGTGCCAAAGGTTGCCAAACCCTGTAGTAGCCTCATGCTAGTGCATAATGATTTATCACAGAGCCATTGAGTTTATGTATTTGTGTATGCCGTGCCTAGCAATATCTTATCTGGGTACTTTTTAAAGAAAATATTGACGGAACTGTTGTCAAAATACTGGTAACAAAATAAATCTGTTCCCACCAACATGATAAATCCATAGTCTCTGATAAAATACAGACTCTACCATCTACTCGTCCAAACAGATTAATCTTATTACATATTTTAAAGACTGATAAATTTGGATTCTAGTAGAGTACAGAAGGGAATGAATTATAGAGCCCCTTTGTAAGAAATGACTGTCATCTCTTAGCTATAGATCAGTTCCAGATATCCTCACATGTGGGCCTTTGAACCTCTCACCACCACTAGTGACACTGCTGTGTAGAGATCACCAATGCAAGAGCCATTAGAAAACCATCATTTTCTATTTTATTTGACTCTTTCCTTCTTTGAGCAGGCTGGACTTTCTTTCTCCCTAGCCAGGGAGGACTGTGCAGATGGAGCTGCCATTTTTTGAATGAAGTGTAAAACAAAGCCTTGGGTAAAACTTTCAAAAGCATCTAAGTGATTTAGGTGCCCATGCCCCATTTTCAAAACTTACACAGAAGCCTAAATCTCACTGAAAGGCCTTTGGTGTTACGCAGTTAAATCACTAAGGCACTTTTGAAAATGTACCCCTTGGCTGCCCAGAGCTGGGAATTGAGGGAAAGGTGACCATGGTACAGGCAATTATAAAGCACTTTTTGTGTCTTCTTGGAATACAGGACTATTCAAATGAAAAGTACTGTTCATATACATAGAGGTCAGATTCTCTGTTGAAGTAATTTGGCCTACTTCCACTAACTTCAATGGAGCTATGGCAGTTATGAGCTGAGGGTGTGGTCCATGGTATTTTAGAATTTAAAACACATTTAGAACAGGTTTTTGGCTTTTGAAAGCAATTGCCTATCCTAGTTACATATCTGGATCTTATGGATCTTGCTTTAAAATTCCTGATTTTGTTAAACCCTTTTTCTTTCTTTCTCTTTCTAAAGGTAATGTTAAATCTTCCCACACTGGGATATGTGTCTACATACTTGGCCTGAACCTTTGACTCTGGTTGTGTATAAAGTCTTACCCTACTTTCTATGTATAGTCAAAGCTCTTCACAGATTTACTGCACACTCTTAACAGAAATACTAAATTAAGCCCTAATTCCATTGTTTACTTTAAATTTCCCTCACAGTTTACAGGTGGGCAACAAAGAGAAAAGAACCTTTAAACTAACTATTAGTCACTGTTAGATTTTAAGCTACACCTTTGCTGACAAGTTCACATGCAGTGCAATTTTTATGAGTGATTCTCTGTATGTGCTTTTATGTATTTCATTTTGAAAATGATGCCATGCTTCTCCAGCATGGTGTTCACTCCTGCTATGGCTCCATTTGATCTTCTTGACTTAGCTCTGCAGGGGCCCCTGCAGGGAGGAAACAGTATCTTACTGCTTCTCTGCCACTGGTGCCTATCTAATCCACCCTAGAGCCAATATCAAAACTATTTAACTCATGGAGGTATCCAGGTAGGCCTGAAGGAAAGAACCTTCTTCCTTCTAACAAGAAAGCTGCTAAATTTAATCCCTAACACAAGTACCTCTTTGCTGTGCATTCTCAGAACCTAGAAACTAACCCCAGGACTCAAAGAGTTTGGAATCCAACATTCACAGCAGTGCTGTCATATTGTTCCATATTCTTCTCAGAGGCTGCCCTTTTCTTGAAACCATTTCATTGTTTGGATTTTATTTTTGGCGGCATATCTAACATCTTACAAGGATCTGTTGTCTGACAAAGAGCCTATTAATGTTTCTCATCCTATTTGTGGTCCCTTTGTGTTGTTTCATTTTTCCTCTTGGATCATCTCAATGGGAGGGCTGTTGTATTGGCTGCAGAAAAATCGAACATTCAGAGTGAGAGTAGATGTGATCAGGCTACTCTGAAATGCTGTCCAGATTCCCAAGACTTAAGATGTCTGTTATGTTAGTGGAAGAGGCGCAGATCACATTTTCTTAACTGAGTAAATGTTTGAAGAATGGTCTAAGTTCTGAGTTTGTCTCTAATTTATCTGGTCAGCAGTCTCTTTTCTTTCATTCTGTGCCCATCCTGCAGCCCATTTTAACTTGTACTTCACAAATGCATAGTGGATCCAAGGACATTAATAATCCCTAAAATTCATACAAAATTCTCCCACTGATTTTTTACCTGCAAGTGCATCTGTGAGAAGAACTTAGCTCATATATCTCCAATGCAGGGCCAAAAATCCATTTGATTGTATTATAACACTTCTCTTCCTAATTTTGCATGAGTATCAGAATTAATTTTGTTTCAGCTAGAGGAGCAAACAGCAAAATTGCCCTCTCAGTGTTGTACATAAGATCTTAATACTAACAATATTCAGCTCAGCCTGCATACAAAGAGATCTCAAACATAACTAACAGATCATTAATATCTGCCATGCAACTCCTAGAAGAGAATTTCACCCTTAATCTTAAATTTCATTTTTGAACAAGATATTACAAGTCTATTTTCAAATACCATTATAGGCTATTGTGAGAATCTAATTTATATGCAAATATCACTGTTAACCCTTTTAGCCAAAGTGGTTAGCCAATATTTGGGGTCTTTGGGGTTGTTTCCATTAGAAGGAGAAACTTATGATGGGGTCAAGTATTTTCTTTGATGCAATCCCATTGATTTACAAAGAATATACATAAAGTTCCACTTCCTTGAACACATAAGGAATCAAACAGCAGGAGACCACTTCATTGCTCAATATTCCAAGCCTCTTTTTCCAGTCAGTACTCTGCCCCAAAAGCTCTTTGTCTTAGCTTTTTCTCAGGTTCGTTCTACACATGGTTTTCTGGCTGTCCTTGGCTATCCATTGCCTTCTCTGTCTGCTTTGGTTGTGTTTCTGGCTGCTTCTGCTCACACCCACACGCATAGCTCCACCAAAACAAAGCTCATTCAGCCCCCAGTGAAATCCCAGCACTCAGTTTTTGACTGGATTTGTTTGTGGCCTGTGTTTTGGGCAGTGGGTCCTATTTTGTTCAGCCAATTTATTCTGAAAGGGGCTTAACTGTTTCTTCATTTATCCTGAATGAGGGGTGGCTGTCACATCCACCAGCTTCAACAATCAGGTGTTCGCATATACATGTAGTCAGCTGGGAAAGTAGTAATACACACTTTTGTACCTTATTTGTATACACAATTTTGCACATTCATCTGGGATATCGGGCTCTGCTTACTTAGATGCAACCCAGAATTTAGGTACAAGAAATATTAAAAGGAATCATCTACAATTATATTTTAGTAACATTAAGGTTGAAGCCTAAGTAAGCAAAAAGAATGTAACTCTTAGGGCATATTTGTATCAAACTATTGTCACTTACTTGGGATGCCATTATGGATCCACTGCATATGAACAGCATACATTAAGAAACCACAAATTTTCTTGCTGCTCTAATCTGTTCCTTCATGTTTAATATTCCCTTGATTTAATATATGTTCCCCTTGGTGCCCAAGTTTGTGTGTATTTGTAAAATGAAAGAGATTGTCCCAAAATCTTCCAAAGCTCTATTATTTTTATTATGGAAATATAGTGGGGAAGGGTTTTGATTTGCAACTATAGAACTAAAACCCGCTTTAACAATTTTCACTTTAATTTACATATATCTGCATCTGTGTATGGACTTGTGCCAAGTTTCTGCAATGTATGGTTTAAAATAGCTAAGATCATATTTCTCAGGTTGCCAGGGGCCAAGTAGAAGACAGACCATGGCACAAAGACTTAAAGAGGAACACACAAGACAAGTTGTAAATGCAGACATCTGAAAATGATGAGGGAAGGGGATTAATTTATTTCACATAAAGGGCATTGTTTTCTAATCTCAGTTTTATAATTCTGTGTTTCTGATGTAAATATTTTACAATAATTAAAGTGAAAGAATGCCAGGTCTGAGAGGATGGAGATAAATTTGTATCTAAAATGAGGGACAATTGAGAGATATGACTAAGATAGTAAGCACCTCTAAATAGGAATTCATAATGAAAAGCCTGACAGAATGTTAGCACTGGATACACACACTGACACCATTGTAATAACTAACAATTGTAAAGCCTTGGTAACAATGGAATAATTTGTTGATGATAAAGGCTTTTTGAAATGTAGCTTTTGTGCATGCCAGATTGAATGTTTTTTCAACGTGAAATAATCCATGTCAGCCACTGCAAGATATTTTTATTTAAAAATACCACTTGGAAACAGTAAACGCACATATCCACACACACACTCTTCTCTGTCACTCTTATGGAAAAGACCCATAGACTTTAACAGAGATGAAATCAGCAGTGTTCTATAAAAGTGTGATAAGATTGTATATAAACGACTATTAGCTTAGGTTTTCACAGAGGATGAGAGTCTTTCTATATTTATATCAATAAATCTAGATATCAAAAAATATAGCTATAGATATCAATATAGATAGATAAAATTTTCCTATACAATTTTGTAGTGGGACTATCATTTGCCATTACATTCTATAGGATGGTTCCAGAAACACAAAGAATCTCAGAGTAGAAGTTGCTGGTTAATCAGCCTGTCAATGCTCTCCCCAGCCCCCTGCCAGTCTCCTTCCCTCTCTTTCTTTGGATTGGTACTCAGCACCCCATCCCTACACCTTCATGTCACCTTCTCCATCTGCTAACCATACCCAGAAGCAAAAGAGAGTATGAGCTCCCCACTCAGCCTTAGCAGTTCAGTTCCAAATTTTCATTTCTGAAGTTGCGTGCACGTGCATGCATGCACACGCACACACACACACACACACTCCAAGAGAAGTGAAATCAGGGACCATAAATGAAATGGGGCTGATTCAAAACCCACTTAAATCCATCAAAAGACTCCCATTGACTTCAATGGGGTGTGGATCAGGCTCCAGAAGAGCCTACAATAAAATGCTAATTTCCAACTTTAAATATTAAAAAAGGTGTTATTGGGTGAAAGAAAGTACACTAAAAACAGCAGCAAAAACAACCAACCTAGCTCCCATTGGGATAATTACAAAATATATCTTGGTCAGATTTAGAAGGAAATGCCCTGGCCATTAGGTGCTGTACAAAAATGGAATGTGTATTAAAATTAAATTGAATCGCTCCCCACTTTTCTATTCCATTTGACCTCTTCCACCTTTTCATACTCATTAGAGGGCACTCAGAGCACAACTTGGAGGGGTGAAGGAGGGGTTTGAATGCAAAGGTATCTCTGAGCCATCTTCGCTCTTCTTTGATCCTAGGCCAGCTGTGTGCTGCTACGGCCCCTCAGCATCGGTCAGTGTTGACTGAAGGCTGCTCTAACTTGCACAGTTCACCAACAGCCCCAAGTGGTCAAGAGAACATTCAGGAGTCACTGGGGTAAATGGATGTCCCGGCCACACCCCTTTTTCTCAATCACACCTGTGTGTGGGAAGGTAACTATAGGAACAGCTATACTGGTTCAGTGCCACCAGAGCTTTGTCCCCTCCACTAGGATAAACCTGTCCTGGCTGGATATATCAGCAAAAAGCTGCAGAATCTGGGCTTAACTGAGCAGTGCAGGACTGGGTTGTTTGACCTCTGGATCCACAAAAGCTAAGTCAACTTACACCTTCAAGTCACCATGAGTTCTCTTCTTCTTGTGATGCAGTATCTTAGGCTCCTCAGTGGCTATATGCAACTTGAAGAATATAAGGGGTGTTATTAATGGTACATGTTCCACTTTCTTGCAAACTACCCCCCTTATAACAGTATCTAATGTTTTTAAATGATTCTGTTCTTTTCATTTTTTGCATGCAAAACAAAAAAGAACAGGCATCACTGGAGCCAATTTCCTTAAATAACAGGTAATCTGCATTTCATAAAGAATATTATTGCAGACAGAAATGGAAAAGAATATTTCAGCCATCATAGCCTCTCTGGGGACAGGTTAGAGAAACTGAAAAATCATAACAGATGCTCTCAACTATCCACTTTGCTACAGTTATGATGCAAATAATTATTATTACCATTATCTTCTAAACCAGATGTCTTATGTTCCCATGAGAGACAGGAAAATAAATAATAATAGTAGTAGTCATAGTAATAATAATAAAGATGATTTTTAAACCTTGTTGCCCAATTACAACTCAATACATATGTTTGGTACAACTGTTACCAACAGGTGAGTTGAAATGCTGAGGAAGAAAAAAAAAATTCTACAAATACCATTAAGGAATCTTTTATAGTTAATCTCTAATTTATTAATAATGATCCATACAGTCAGGATGTGCTAATAAGAACGCATAAGTAAAGAAAGAAATGATGAATTATCCCAGCAATGTTCTGTCAAGCGAACCTGGTATGAAAAACTATGAATCACATGGCATGTTTATCCAAAAAAATTCTCTGCGGAGGTAGCCCAGTGGCTTGGCAGCTGTTTTATAACATTGATAACTATGAGACTAGATTTGGGGAAAGAATACGGCTTTCAGATAACATGTCTTTGGAGGCTGAGCTTATTTTGAATATGGCATATTGCCTGGGTGTTGGGAGTACCAGCCAGTCTATACCAGGGCAACCTTTTACTAGCCAGACAGAGGACGGTGGAATTTTTTGGAATATGACATAGGAAACAGACTTGTTGGGATGCTGGGGAAAATGGAAAGGGAAAAACAGGGCAAGGGCAAAACAAAAGCTACCTTCATCCCCAAATGCACAAATTCACAATAGAGAATGAACTAACAATGTTTGTATTTGTAAAGGATTTCCCTTCCCTATCAAAGTACCCATGATATCACCTTGCTGCTGATAAATCCTTGCAATTCTACAGCATCTGTTATTTGAGCATCTCAGAGTGCTTTAAACACATTGGGTCTGGGGTTTGCAAAGGAGCCCAAGGGAGCATGATACTCAAATCCCATTGAAATTCAGTGGGAGCTGGGCAACAAACTCCCTTAGATCCTTTAAAATTCCCAGCCTCAGCCCCCAATGACACTGTGAGGTAAGTAAATAAATATTGTCCTCCATTGCACAGCTAAGAAAACTAGAGCAGAAAGCAATTATGGCCTCAGTTTTCAGAAACGTCCACTAACTTTATGTGTCTCATTGTTTGTGTGCTCGGCTTTTGACAGCCTGATTTTCAATGGTGCTCCCCAAGACTTTAACTATAGTTATGCCTCCTCAGCACATCTAAACATCAGGCCTAAGGCATCTGAGGTAGTTACTCACAAATGGAGCCAACTAAAACTAGGGGACGCTTTTGAAAATGTTGGTCTAAGTGACTGACCCACTGTCATGAAGCCAGTCAGTGGCTGAGCCAAGGACAGAACTGTTAGACACTATTGCTACACAAACTGATCAGATATTATCATGATATATAAACACATACAAATAGAAATCAAACCAAATACTAAAAGAGCAAATAAAATAGCCCTGCAAACAGAGATAACTGTTCAATAGTTTATTACGGATATAATTTCTTCTGGGGCAGAGCCAGATATGGTCTCAGTAGTACCTGAATTTATGGAACCTAAATCTACATTTCCTCCCCCCAACACCTTCTTGGCCATGGCTACATTGTTGGATCTGCCACTCTGAATACTTTTCTGCTGTATTGATCCCTGATGCTTACATCTCAGCCCCATAACCAACCTGACCCATTACCCCCTTAGCCCACAACAAATTATACCCACACACACATTAACATCCAGCCCCTACTTCACCATCACACCAATACATTCCTGATTTTCATTGCTTACCACCCATCGCCTAGAACCAGACTCCTAGCAACTTTGGGTCAACCCATAAGTGGATTCTTCCTTTTCCATTCTTGCCTCCATGACCCAGATTTAATGTCTTCAGTGGGGGGCCCACAAAGAAGGCATTGCCAAGAAACACTGAGATTATATTCTGTTAAATGTACTACCTGGTATCCGTTCAGGCTGCAGCCAGCTCCTATTGTCCCCCTGCAGGGAAGGGCATGCCTGGGGCTCCATTCTCAGGAATGGGGAGGAGGAGGCAATGTCCCTGTTTGATTCTTGATCCTTCAGGATGCATTGCACCTCTGGGGCGATTAGCCTCTGCATTTCTCCAAACATAAGAATGGCAGTTTTTGCTGGCCTGTGCTTATGGTGCTTCATTCCCTACATAGGCTCACAGAGTCTGTCCAAAGGGATAATGACTGGTTACATAATGACTAGCGTAGCAGAGGGTGTTGAGACGAAGTAATGGAGCTGCATCTGGATCTTTCCATGAAAGCTCCCCATACTCGCCATGCTGCAACACCCTTTGTAGTGAATCGGAGTCTTTCCATTAACTTCTAAGGGCATTGGATTGGGCCCATTATGCATCTCTCACTGCTGAGAAATCACTCAAAATTTTAAGGAAAAAATACAGATTGTGATTACTTATCTTTAGTGTATTTAAAAACCTTTCAAGTGCTATCATGTCACTTATGATTTATTTGCTTTTTATGAGGCTCTAAGAAATGAAACAGTTCATTTGAAAAAATCTGTTCTTTGAAAATGTAATATATTTATAGATCCCAAATTAACTATTGAGCCACAGGGGGAAAAAGAAGCATGTTACATTCTCCCTTTAGGAAATGAATACTTACCATTTTTAAGATTTATAGCAATGTTATGGCTTTTACAATCTGAAAGTGTCTTTGAGTCTAATCTGTTTTAGGAGAGAAATGCATTGGCTATTTTCCAAACTCATTACTACTAAATTAAAAAACTCAATTCTTAATCTTAAACAGAAACATTTAGGTCTGTAATTAAGGCTGGACACACAGTTAAGGGCATCGACATCAACCCTGAGTCCTGTTGGAAACTTGGACATAGAGTTTGGCTAACAGTTGCTGAAAGAAAATGCTATCAAGATGCCCCACTGTCTTGTCACTTATATCATCAGTTACACATATGCAGTCAGCGAACAATGCTTGCAAATCAGAATGGGAGATGGCTTTACTATTACGATGACTTTAATAATTGTGCTTTTGATTTGATTTTAATAAAACACTTAAGCGTGTGCCTAATTTAAGATTGTGAGTAGTTCCACTGAGTTGCTGAAAGTTGCACTCATCTGTAAGTGCCTTGCCAAATTGGGAATCCCCGATTCTTCACCAATTTCTGTCTTAAATATTTATCCCACACCCATCACTATAGTATCTAGGCACTAAATACAGTGTTACAATTTGCTAATGGTTCAGTTTGTAGTGCATATGAACTTACCATTCCTGGGTTCAGTAGATATGCAATACTTGTTGTTGGGTTTTTTTGAACATACAGTATCTGATCCAAAGGCCACTGACATCAATGAGAATCTTTACATGGACTGCAATGGGCTTGGATCATGTCCTTAGTGTAGTGTCTGCTGTTGCAGGGAAACTTGCACAAAAAGGTGAGGTTTCTAACTAGCTCTGAAAATAGTCAGGTGTGAGCTCATTCTAACCTCCTTTTGGGAGTTTGGGAGTTGTACAGTCAGGGACCATTCCCCATGACAGCCCTGCCTCTGGCTCCTTACTGTGGGCATGGATAGCATCAGGTCAGCTACAGTTGTGGGTTGCAAATGGAGAACTGGTCTCAGAGCTAGCCAGACCCCAGCACACTGAATACCTTTAAGATTAAGATCAGGATCTTCAACTAGACCCGGAAACAAACACTATACAAGAAATTGTAGGTCTGAAGTGGTTTCAGTAGTCTTTCTCTGCTTGCAGACACCTCTTGTGTGGTAGCTGGGGTTTCGCCAGGCTCAATCTTAATTGCAACATTGCCTCCCCTTATGAGTAGGTCACAGAGAACCATGATATTACTCCCTTCCACAAGGTCAAAGACTGTCCTTGGCAGCAGGCCTATGGGCATTCATTTGTCTGAAAGTATCAGAAGCGCATTCACTATTCATTGTTTCTCCTATTTAAAATGTTTCAGTCAGCCAATCAGGCAGTAGAAACGCCACGTGACTAACTTAGTGACCAAAGACACAGGGAGCACAATGAATAGAAAAAAGGTTGTGAACAAGACTAAAAATTATTCTTTGAAACTACATGGTGAACACTTGTGAATTACAAATACATTTGAAGAAAATCAGGATCAGCTCATGGACAATTCACTAAACAAAAAAGGGACTAAATTCATAAAGAATACTGGGCCAGATCCTCAGTTAATGTAAAACAGTGTAGCTTCCTTGATATGCTCTCTCATTGGACTGATTTCTATGGAGCTATTCCAAAATACACCATCTGAAGATCGGCCCCTGAATTCACAACCAATTTTACTTCGACCTTTTTGTTGCACCTCTCAAGCTGAATCTAGGTAATATGAAGAGTCAAAAGCAGGAATTTTGGTGCAAGGCCTTAACGGTTAAGTTTACTGTGTTATTCTGTTGTTTCACTAGCTTCTCAGTGCAGTGGTCCTGTATTACTGAATTTCCTTTTTTTTCCTTTTTAGTTGTACTGTATAAAAATGTATCTGTTTATTTTTAATATAGTCTTGAATAAAAATTAGTAAACTGGCCTGCTGATTTACATACTTATGAGAAAACAATACATAGAAGCCCAGGATACCAGTAAAACTTACGCAACCAGTAAGAATTAATCATCAAATAATGGAGTGTGATCCAAAAATCGAACATGCATTGTTCCTTCTGTTTGTCAACAGCAAATTACAGCTGACTTTTAAGAACAAGAGAAGGGAAATCTGCTGGGGACTTGTGTTTGTGCATTGTACAGGGATCAATACTGTGGAGAACAGCTTTTCTAGGGTTTTTTCCAAGTCGTTTTCTCTAAGCTCCTAAAGCCAATTGTTAGTAGTTTTTGATCACCTTCAATTAATTTCTCTCTATCCTGGCTTGAGTGGCTATGTTCCAATATACGGTCATCCTCCATCAATGCACAGTATATCTGTTGGCTGACAATCCCTACAAAAAAGCCCAACGATTTGCTGCTAATCCCAAACTATATGGCTAATACATTGTGAGGATGAGGTGAGTGAATGAAGTGAAGTGAAACCTGGCTTGCCAAAGCCTATATTGCTGTTTAGGGATGTTAGGATTTTTCAGAATTATTGAAGTTTGATCAAGCCTCTGTCAAAGCCTAACCTTCTCTGGACAGGCCTGATCTCAGATTGAAGCGCAGATGAAAAATAGTTTAAAGACTTATAAAAATTATGTGGGAGTCACAGCAAAAATGAAGGTTGTTTTTTTTAAAATGTTTCAGTGACTGTTGAAAAGAAAATCATTCAACAGTCATTAATTTAACAGCTCATTTACAAGTCCAGCATTCCTGAACTTTCTGAAAGGCAGAATGTGATTAATGATGAGAAGCCTCAAACAGCTTAGTTCAGTTCAAACTCCTGAAGTTTGGATACATACAGCCTTTTTAGTGTCTCCGAAATATCTCTCTCTTCCTCTCCACACAATAGAGTCTAGCTTAGTTCCAGTAACCACTCAACATACCTTCATTTTGTCCCTGACCTTTAGGCCTTTTCCAAAGCCAGTTGAAGTCAATGAAAAGACTCCCACTGATTTTCCTGGGCTTCAGATCAGGCTCTTAAATATCTGTATCTAAGAGAATTAGTTATGAAATGTTCAATAAAAAGAAATGTTAAATAACAATACGGGAGTGTGGCCTACCGGGTAGGGCACTGGTCTAGAATGAGGAAACCAGAGTCTATTCCAGACTCTGCCACTTACTCGCTGTGTCATCTTGGACATACATTTTCACCTCCCCGTGCCTCTCTTTCCTTTCCCATTCTTTGGGTATATCTACAGTTCCATCAAAGGTGTGATCTGCTTTTTGGATAAGCATTCTTCTGCTTGCCATAATGTGGCTAGCGCTCTAAAAATAACAGTGAAGACATCACAGCATGGACTTCAGCACAGGCCGGACAAGCCCACCCAGGGACCCTGGCTACATACTCACATTGCTAGACTGCACTGAAGCCCATGCGACTGCATCTTCAACACTATTTTTAGCATGCTAGCTAAAGAAAAGCTAGTGTGGGTTTACCTCCCTGAGCTGCAATCATACTTCCAAATGCCTTGTAACTTATGTTTTGTTTGTCTTATCTATTTTGATTGTAAGTTCTTTTAGGCAAGGAAACCATTTCTTAGTATGTGTTGCTTAGCACAATGAGACACTGTTCTTGTTGGAGCTTCTAAGTGCTGCTCTGTTACAAATAATCTTAATAAACCTGGAACTCTAACCATCAGCAAACAAACTGAAATATCTACAGGAACAGATATTTTTATGCTTCGGGGGGAATGAATAAATGACTGATTAATTGCAGGTCTGACTAATGTTCTCCCATAAATCTGAAGAAAGGAATTAAGGTAGGTAGATAAGATGCATGAGAGAGTCATTGTGCAAACATCCAATGGTGAAAATACGAGGAACTTATCTTTTACAAAAGCTACAACATCCAAAGGTATCAAAGTTGTGCCAGCAATGGAAATATTTGGTCAATAACAATTTTCCCCAGACATCTGGTATTGTCACTTGTGATTTTTACTGAATATCACCCTTCAGTTAGCACAGATTTGTTTTTTAATTGGCCTGCACTGCACCTGCCACATTCTGATTCCCTGTCCTTGGAAACATTAAGTGGATATCTGGGGGGGATTTAATCTTAAAGCACTACAGGAAGGGCATGCACAGCAACAATTAACGTTTAAAAGACAAGAATAATGTGCACTGGCATGAAGAAATGAGGAAGAAGAACGGAATCTGGGGAGTAACTAATGAAGAAGATTAATAAGCCATAGCAGAAAGATCATTAGGGGGGCTATCCAAAGACCATTGAATTCAATGGAAAGACTCCTGTTCACTTTAGTGGGCTCTGGATCAAACCCAAAGATTTTAGAAATGAAAAAGCCAAGGATGAGAATATTTTTAACAGGGTTTATTTTTAAATGATGCTCAAAATGGTGTACATTGGCGATAAATTGTAAACAGGTGGACAGGACGACCAGAGGGCAGCACCAGTCAGCAGGTTGACAAGACAGCAGGATGGCAATGCCAATTAGCCAGCAGGTGTGCATGGAGAATGGCGCCGTAATGAGTTGCTGCATCATTTGACCTTATCTCAGCTCAGTTTCTTTCTCCAACAAAATAAAAGTAGAATATCTAGTTGTTGAGTTATCTATTAAGTCTCCTTTGGTATTTACATCTGCAAACTATTATTATTATTATGTATATTACAATAGTGTGTATGTGCCCCAACCAAGATCAGGTCCTCATTGTGCTAGGCAATGTACAAGCACACAGTAAGAGGTAGTCCCTGCCCTAAGGGGCTTATATTTGAGTAGATAGGACAAAGAGTGAGGGGAACTGGAGGCACAGGGAGGATAAATGACTCGCTTAATGTCGCAGCAAGGCTGGGAACATTACTCAGCTATCCAGACTCCTAGTCCAATGCCTTAGCTAACACCACCTCTATGCTTAGCATTAATCTGCATTCTTATTAGATTTTGCATATTGTGTGCAATGCCTGGTGATGTGCCAGAAACGTGCATCAGGGATCCATCAGGCGAGGTATTTTCAGTAAAGATAAGGAGCTGTTAGTACCATTATACAAGGCATTGATCAGATCTCTTCTGGAATGCTGTGTGCAGTTCTGGTCTCCTGTGTTTAAGAAGGATGAATTCAAACTGGAACAGGTTCAGAGACGGGCTACTAGGATGATCTGAGGAATGGAAAACCTGGCTTCAAGACTAAGCTTGATAAGTTTATGGAGGGGATGGTATGATGGGATAGCCTAATTTTGGCAATTAATTCATCTTTGATTATTAGCAGGTAAATATGCCCAGTGGTCTGTGATGGGATGTTAGAGGGGGTGGGATTTGAGTTACTACAGAGAATTCTTTCCTGAGTGCTGGCTGGTTAGTCTTGCCCACATGCTCAGGGTCTATCTGATCGCCATATTTGGGGTCGGGAAGGAATTTTCCTCCAGGGAAGATTGGCAGAGGCCCTGGAGGTTTTTCGCCTTCCTCTGCAGCATGGGGCACGGGTCACTTGCTGGAGGATTATCTGCACCTTGAGGTCTTTAAACCACGATTTGAGGACTTCAATAACTCAGACATAGGTTAGGGGTTTGTTACAGGAGTGGGTGGGTGAGATTGTGTGGCCTGCGTGGTGCAGGAGGTCAGACTAGATGATCATAATGGTCCCTTCTGACCTTAAAGTCTATGAGTCTGTATCCTAAGAAGAGAATATATTTCAGGAGACCTTAAAAGTTCCAGTAATTAGGCTATGCATTTTGATAGTACATTTCGTTCAAGGACCATATGGAACTTTAAAATGTTAATAATGAAGTTTCATAGATAATGTTACCCTTTGACGTAGGTTAATACTATTATGTTGCACCCATTTTACAGATAGGTAAATTACATTATTTGTCTGAGGGCCAAAGATGGTAGTAAGTCCGTGGAAGGGCCTGGAACAGAACCCAGAGCCTAAGCCACATGATCTAAGAACTGTAAAACATGTCTCCTATATGCTGTTTATTAGAGGACCATCATTAAATACTAAACATGTCCAGGATATGCAGTAACTATGACTGACTGGGTAATCACCTAGTGCTTGTTTCTACTTCTAAAACCTCAGGCTTGGATCATCCCTTATCCTACTACCCTATCCCCCTACTCTTTGGCATCACCGTTCTCTCCATCACAATCTATCCAAAATATTGCAGTTAAAATCCTCATCCTATCATGTGATAGCATCTATGGCAACAATAGTCTTATATTCCTACACTGCCATCTTGTTTCTGCATTAAATTCATACACTTTCTCCTCTCACCACCTTAATGCAACTCCATCCATCTATATTTCAGTTACTTCTTCATTCCCCCTTACCATATGCACTGCCAATTTTCTCCTTCTGGTGTTTGCTGTTGACCCAATTACACTTCATTTTTTGTGTGTAGCCATTTACACCTGTGCAAATCTCGAAATGCAAGAAAATCAGAGCCACAGATGTTTATATCCAGCTATAAATGACCACATCAGTTGTAAGGCAGAGAAGAATCAGGCCATGTCCTTTCTTTTTCTGCCCTTGTTTCATGTATGTCAGCAAGCCACCTTTTATGCTTAGAACAGCATCTCTCTTCCCATGCATCCAGTGGCCTGCTTCATCTATTTCAAGATCAAAACCCATTGCTTTCCCTTAACCTTTTAATGTGAGTGTCCTCTCCAGGACTTTATTCTTCTCTTCTAGCACCTAAGCCTAAACTTTTTATTTCCCCCTACCTGAAGGCAACAGTAGTTGGGATATATATAGAAGGCCTTGTATAAGTCTTTGACATATTTGGAAAAAATATATCTCTGATTTTTTTTCTTCCAAATGGTAACTATGCAAATATGGCTATTTTGCATCACCGTATTTGTGATACATTGCCATTCTTTTTACATTAAAACAGACTGTCTATTGAATGGGCTTGTACCTTAATAATTAGGATATAATTTCCAAACTGCCAGACGGAGGATATTTTGAATGTTAAATTGTGTTTGATATGTTAATATGTGATATAAGTACCATTGGGACTCTATTAACATCACTTACTTAAACATTCTCCAATTTTCCTGTTAAGTTAGTGTATAAAAAGGGTACTTGATGTACTTGACTCAAAATGAAGAAATTGTGAGCTCCTTGATGTACTTCCATAGGAGCATGGTGGCTGAATTTAGCAGATACCCATGTGAAAATAAGGCAAGCATGGGAAACATGTCTTGTTGACGGTGTAAAGTAGAACCTCAATGAAGTCAATGTGTCTCTTTTTTTTTTTTTAGTAGAAATTAATTGTAATCACTTGCTTGTTCAGTTTTCTTTGCTAGGAAACATTTATAAATTTATGTGCTATAGACTACAACTCCTTCATCTCAGATACTACACCCTGTCCTTACCATATGCATTTGTACTTTGATATTTTCTGAACATGTTTACCTTTTCTATACATTTAAAAGCCTGTTATTTAAGAACATTAAAAAAGATTTGGGACATATTATTTAAAATGGAAAGGCAGTGTGATCTAGTGCATAAATTAGTGGAGTATGAGTCAGGAGACCTGGATTCGAAGCCCAGCTCTGCCACTTACCTGCATTAAGATCTTAATTTCTTCACTTGTCTGTTCCCCTCCCAGGCTTTATTTATTTTTTCTACTTCAGCTATTTGGGACAGGGACTGTTTCTTATGTATTTGCACGTAGAATGATCAGGCCCTGATCTCAGCGGGGTTTCTATAATGGAAAAATAATATTTTTTCACTTAGTCACTTAAAAAAAATCAAGTTGATAGTGTCCTTTGAAAAGCCACTACTTAGTCTGGTATTAGCTAGGTATCTTAACTTTAGGAAACCTAGCACTGTGTAGTGTTACAGTATGTTTTCACAGTTAACTTTGGTGAAACAAGCTAAACAATGTTAATTACCTTTCATCAGGGTAAGTCATGTACATTCATTCTGAAAATAGCTGCTATTATTACTAATTATACATTCTCCACATTTTATATTTACTGTACCAGAGAAGAACCAGTACCATAAAGGCTAGAAGCAAGAGTAAAGAAACCTTTGAATCAGTCTTTGTTATGCCTGAATAATGGGTTCAGAGCAGTAGTGACTTTGCAAAAGACTTGAACTTTGTCACTTTAGATCTTGTAGCAATTATTGCATACAACATGATCTGATTAACCCATAATATTAGTCAGACTCACACTTCATCAGAAGGTTTAAATTTTCCTCCAGGGCCTGACTATATGCCCAGTGGTGACACTGTAGTAGAGTACAAAAGATTTGCTGCTCTCCTTCATGAGACATTTAAACTGATGTCCTTTCTTAGCCTTCAATGAAACAAGTTATAATACTAAGACTAGTGTACGTGATATTGCTGAAATCATAATTGCAGCCAAATTTACCTATTGCCCATAGTCACTTGAGACACTTTGATGTGCTTTGGGGTACCTTTAAACAAGTTATGTTAAACTACATTATATTCTTGTTTTAATTCTATAGTTACACTAAGGGCCAGATACTCAGCTGATGTAAATCAATGTAACTTAATTGAAGTCAATGGAGGCACTTTTATTTACACCAGTTGAGGATCTGATCCCGTTAAACATTCAAAATACAGCTTTTGGAATACATTTTGTAAACACAAAAAATAGTGAAGTATCCGGACCTGAAGAGTTCAAACCTATTTCAAAGGATAGTAAAATCTGATCTTGATTCAGCTGTTCAACTTGAAAGTCCTCAGTTCTTACTCTGTACCAGGCAATAAAACAAATCTGCAAAGCACTTTTAATAATTCCTCCCTGTAGATTGCACATGATTTTTGAATAGGTAGGTTTTGATTGTACAAAACCATTGAGAATAGGAATGTTAATTCCTGAAGAGTGTGATCACAATGGGAAAGGAAATCTGCATTGAAAAGACGATTAAAGAAATAAAGAGAAAGGATAAAGCAAAAAATGGAAGGAATATAAAGTAGTTGGAATTTACATATTCAGGTTTTGTTCCGATTCCACAGAAATATCAAGTATCCCTGATATATGTAACAAGGCAATACTTTAAATCTTGAATTCACTGAAAACAACAAAAATCTTGACAATATCCAAAAGCTGACTACTTTTAGCAATAATTAGCAAAGATTGGGTCCTCTTCTGTATTTTGTACAGTGAAAAAACACTATCAATCGTGCATGAATTAATATTGAGGCAGCAGAAGTCAACTCATGGAGAAACCATTATGGAGACCATACTAAATATATGTTTGGCTGAAAAAGAAGAGAGAAAGGGAATTATATGCACAGGAATCTATTAAGGGTGAGGAGGAGAAAGAGAGTGGTTTAGCAAAGAAGATGGTGGAGTTGAAGGGGAAAAGAACAATGGCCAGATCCTCAGTTAGGGTAAATTGGCACAGCTCCATAGACTTTCAGCTGAAGCTCTGGCCCAAAATGTATAGCATAAGAAGTCTCACAGTCCTGGAATTGTTCAACTGCAAGAATGTGATGATGTGTGAGGTAAACCAGAGCTTGTGATTGGTGAACAGTCAGGTAGAGCAATGAGAAAGGGGAGCAGAAGACTCAAGTGTGGAGAAGAGAGTGGAGATGAAGACTGACACCATGGAGTCAAATGAGGAGAAGAAGATGGGGGGAGAAGATGTCTGAAAGCAGTAAAGGTATTAGATGTATTCCTTGACAACACTTTCATTTGTTTTCCCCTGCACTTTATTCTTGTCTGAATTGAGCTTCATGCAGTTTAGCCTCATTGTAGCAGCTATCTTTAAATGGCATCATGAGCTCAAACTACTTTTCCACCAAAGAAACTCAGTTGTACTGAACTTTTCCAGGAGCACCTTCCATATCTGTAGCAGCCAAAGTGTGTGTGTGTGTGTGTGTGTGTGTGTGTGTGTGTGTGTTGGGCGGAGGAGATTTACCTTTTATATGCAGGGCAGAGGGGAGACCAAATAATAGTCAAATGAATCTTGCACAAAAGATAATCAAGACAGTCACCCAATTATGCCCCTTGATGAATAAATCCAAGTTTTGGTATCTCGATTAACCAAAGGATTTGTCATATATTAATATCTGCCTTAAATCTTTTGTTGCATAGAAGTGACAGGCAGCTGTGAAAAAACTTCCACTCACTTTATACAACCCAACATCTTGACCATTTTTCTAGGCTTGTATGTGCATTACAGCAGAACAAATGGCACTACACTAGTTACAATCCTTAGCATATTCCATTTTCTACTCTTCAGCTTTTGTACCTTGATCAAAGATTAATTGACTTTACTTCCCTTTGTGAAGTTCTGTATAAAATACTCTCTTGTGTTACTTTAAGCAAGTATTCAGTCCAAATTCAGTTCATATTATCTGTAACTGTGGAGCTTATGAACATTTAAGATTTTTTTCTTTGTTCATTACTACTCTTTACTATTCCTGTACCTTCAGAATACTCCCAGGACTCAAAGAGGATGAGTCGCAGGTAGGGTCATTATTGCAATTGTTTGCTTTCTTTTTCAATGGTTTATAATGAGAAACCTGTACATTTTTAGGGCTGCAACAGGCATCTCTGTTACTTACTTATAACATTGAATGTAAAGATTCTTCCTCATACTATATATCTAAAACATAATTAAGCCATATGACCAAAACTGTGATACTAAAACTCAATGCCCCAGTGATTATATATGTTACAGCCACAAGACCAGGGCACTTAGCTTCCACTGAACTTAAAATATATAATTCATCTGGTATTATAAAAATAGGGGTTTAGGTCACTTTATCTGTCCTGGAGCACTCAGCAGCCTACCAGCTGTGGCTTGAATCCCTGCTGTAAGAGACATAAGAAAAGACAGGCCATGCCCTGAGGAACTTAAGGTACATTCTAATGCTTGCAACTAAAAAAAAAATGTTAACTAGTATTATAGAACTGGAGAAATCCCCAAGAGCTTGATATTGACTTACTGTATGTCAGTTCAGTTGCTCAGGGTCATGCAGTATTTGGGGTGTTCAGAAAAATAGAATCAGGTCCATCAATCACTAACACTGTGTTTTCAATTATTTTCTTTCTTTTCTTTTTGTTTTCTTTCTTTGCCCCCTCCAGTAAGTAATTCTGTACCAGACATTCTTTAACGGTAGCTTTGATATTCTTTATCCATTGCAGCCAATATATGCTACACCATCCTACGAAAAAAAGTGTGTCAGCATCTTTTGGGCTATAATACATTTTTGCGAACATAAGAACGGCCGTACCGGGTCAGACCAAAGATCCATCTAGCTCAGAATCCTGTCTACCGACAGTGGCCAATACCAAGTGCCCCAGAGGGAGTGAACCTAACAGGCAATGATCAATTGATCTCTCTCCTGCCATCTATCTCCATCCTCTGACAAACAGAGGCCAGGGACATCATTACTTACCCATCCTGGCTAATAGCCATTAATGGACTTAACCACCATGAATTTATCCAGTTCCCTTTTAAACGCTGTTATAGTCCTAGCCTTCACAACCTCCTCAGGTAAGGAGTTCCACAAGTTGAGTGTGCACTGTGTGAAGAAGAACTTCCCTTTATTTGTTTTAAACCTGCTGCCTATTAATTTCATTTGGTGACCCCTAGTTCTTGTATTATGGGAATAAGTAAAGAACTTTTCCTTATCCACTTTCTCCACATCACTCATGATTTTATATACCTCTATCATATCCCCCTTTAGTCTTCTCTTTTCCAAGCTGAAGAGTCCTAGCCTCTTTAATCTTTCCTCATATGGGACCCTCTCCAAACCTCTAATCATCTTAGTTGCCCTTTTCTGAACCTTTTCTAGTGCCAGTATATCTTTTTTGAGATGAGGAGACCACATCTGTACGCAGTATTCGAGATGTGGGCATACCATCGATTTATATAAGGGCAATAATATATTCTCAGTCTTATTCTCTATCCCCTTTTTAATGATTCCTAACATCCTGTTTGCTTTTTTGACTACTTCTGCACACTGCGTGGACATCTTCAGAGAACTATCCACGATGACTCCAAGATCTTTTTCCTGACTCATTGTAGCTAAATTAGCCCCCATCATATTGTATGTATAGTTGGGGTTATTTTTTCCAATGTGCATTACTTTACATTTATCCACATTACATTTCATTTGCCATTTTGTTGCCCAATCACTTAGTTTTTGAAACAATGAGAAATAAGAAATGAACTAATTCATGTCAAATGTGTTTCTGAAACATTAAGAAGGAGAAATTAGAGTGTTTTTTTTTAAATCGTGATAAATAGTGGATGACTTTTTTTAAATTAAATCCTGTGGGTAGGTCATTTATTTATTTTTATTTCATTTATATGTGTTTAGATCATAAGTTCTGTGAAGCAGAGACCACCTTTTTGTCCACTGTGAGGGCTCCTATGTGCTACCACAATATATCCACTACATGAATAAATAATAATAATTTGTAGTCTTTGTTAAAAATGTTAATAAGAGCAACTGTGAACCAAATGAAAAATAAGCTCCTTACACATATTTCTATTTATATGAGGAGAATAAAGAAACATTCCCTTACTTTTGATAATTGTTCTTTCCCTTTAAGCGGTAAGAAAGGGCAGATTCTCATTTCAAGAAGTTTGAAGTAACTGTCCTTTTTAAACAATCGTTTACCTTCCTCTTATAAGTGACATTGAACCAGATGCTATGAGAAAAGCTTGTTGTACAGAAACATTGTAATATTCTCAAGAAAGAATAAAGTTAGTCCTAGAGTGTATTTTCTATGCCACATTCCACCAGCGGGGGCAGTGTAGTGCTACACTCTTAGGAGTGTAGGTTGTACCATTTATGGATGAGCAATTGCAAAAAATGTTCCACAATCTCCCTTTTTAGTTTAAATAGTTTTTTTTACTGTACATAGAAATATTCTTCAAAACATAGTTCACATATAAACAAAGCTCTCTCTTTTTTTCTTCAAGTAGTTGAGTAGCATAGAGTAAGCATGAGATTTAGCAAAAAAATCTGGAGGAAGAATCAATGCTAAGTAGAAAGTGGCTAATCAAACCAATACTATGTGTAAGTCAGTATAGTAGCTGAGATGACACACAGAAAACAGCTGTGCTGTCTAGTATAAATCAAATGTCTTATCAATCAGAGAAGCTGTGAGTAGCTGCAGTAGTCAAAAAGTCAGTGAGTAGGTTTACAACTTAAAGTAACTGGTAGTTACAAATATCTGGCTGGCATCTGAGTGGAATGACAGATTGCTGAGAGATCACAGGTCTCCTTTAAAAACTAATTTATTTTCATGTAATGTAATAATATACAGAGTAGGAAGCCATAAATTCTTGAGGACATGCTTTATTTGACTGAAAACCTAATTTTTGGCAGAAATTTAAACCTTTCCATGAACTTTATCCAATATGGATTCTGATTATCTAATGGCCATAGGATTCTTTTAATGGTACAGTGCATACTCTATTGTACAAATTGCTCTATATAACCCTTTATACTCAGATTATAGTATAATCTGGCCATTTCTCCTCTGTTTTTGCTATATTTCTAAGGGTTTGGGCATATCAATGCTTTCCCCCCCATTTGTGCTTTAATATATGTATGTTTTACAACCATACAAGCATCAATGATGGGGTTCCCGGGGTGCAACCTGAACTGTGGGACCCCTGAGCACTCTGTGCCACCAGCCTGGGGTATCCCTCTCACACTGTGATGCTGTGACAAGCTGCAAACCTCTGGCAGGTACTGAACTTACACAGACATCCACGGGCAGGGACACACCCAACTGAGTTACATGAATGCTTCTCCCGGACATTCATGAACCAACAATAAAGAAGCTTCAGCCAATTCCCCCCAGGTTCCCAGCCTTGCACCCCCAGAATTATACCATCTTGCTCTGGTCAGAAGCCTGACCAGTGTAAGTTTATTAACCAGTCCACCCCTCTCTCAATGTGGAGAGGATGCACACTAGCCTTTGTAACCTGAGATGAGATTTCCCAAGCACTTCACCCAAAACACACTGTTTTAGGTAAAATATGAAACAGATTTATTAACTACAGAAAGATAGATTTTAAGTGATTATAAGTAGTGAGTGTAGAGATCAAAGTTGGTTACCTAAGAAATAACAATAAATTTGCAATTTGAGTTCTATAAACTAAACAGGATTTGAATCAAGCAGTGTCTCACCCTGATAGATCACAGATCTTCCGCACACAGGCTGGAATTCTTCTACAGCCTGGGGCCACCCTCCTCAATTCAAAGTCTTTGTCCTCCACACATGTTTCCAAGTGATGCATTGTGGGGGGAGTGAAGCCAAGCCATGATGTTACTTCCTCTTTTTTTAATAGTTTCTTCCAGCTTAGTGGAAAGATGTATACTTGTGACATGGGGATCCACCCTGATTGGTCAAGCATTTCTCATCGTTTATGTGCTCTCCCAGAAGTCTTTTGGAATGGCTGTTGGGAAAGTGGATTCCCTTTAATGGGCCATCTGTGCATCTGGCTACTCCACTGTTGTACCCGAAAGGCTTGTTGTGGTTGTTCCCAACCTCACAACATATTGCAGTAACACACACATCGCAAAACTTCATACCTTCACATACAATGATAACACATACAATCTAAGAGGATATTAATATTCAACAGATCAAGACTTTTGTGATATCTCACAAGGTATACTTTGAACAAAACATATCATATTTATATGACAGTGGTGAATGTGGGGGTTCCAGGGTGCTGTTTTGAGGTACAGTGTGCCACATATATATTTTCCACGTTTCTCCAATGTGTCTTAACTCTGATCTGGAGAGTTTGCCTCTGTGGGGGCTACGGTATGTATATTGCATGTTTATAGCTTCAACTCACTAACAGGGTGCCAGCATTGCAAGTTGTCACTTGAATAACTATCCAGTAGAAGCTAGACTCAAGCTAATTACTCATGCTGTAAAACAGTCTTCCAAAGTGACTTTCAGTAACTACTCACCTGGTTTATACCATCTCCAACTGTAAATCTGGGCCATCCATTTGCAGGTCCAATGCATTTCTGATGGACCAGTATTCCTGTTTCTGTACTATCTGTGTAACCTGTATCTCAAATGCTTTGCAAGCTTGGCGAAGACCTTGAAGGATTTTCATTTTACTACTTGCCTCTCCTTGAATGACCCATTGGGGAGCTGGATTATTATTTTTGTTCCTGAATATTAATTTGTTCTGCTTTTAGACCTTGAGGAGGAGGATGTTGCTCACAAATCCCATTATGTTCCTGAGTATTCTGTAAGAGGCTGTCAGTCGATAGTCTCTTGTCTTATTAGTCTTCCTGTTCTTTTAGTGTCAAACTGTCCTTTGTGTGTTATGACACAATACATGGAATAAAACTTTGATATTAAAACAATCAGTTGTCTCAAATTTCAAACATTTGCAAGGAGAAGAAAGAAGCAAGGGATTTAAACTAAGATTGGCAAAAGCAAGTTGCTATACAGTACTTAAAAAAAACTTCCAGCTGAAAACCTCAATGATAGGTAATTCTATTTCTAAATGAGGCAATCATTGTTTAGCTATGAAGAATATAATTAATTTGATCACATTCTATAGTGTTGTACTCAATACAGATAATAGACTTTTTGAGATATTAGCTGTCCAAACACATTCAACTAATTTAACGAATATCATTGTACATTCCCTTAACTGGAGTCAAGAGTAATAAAACCTTCCTCTCTCATTCCAATAAACTGAGATATGCCAGCAACTAAGGTTTGATTAAATGAATTCATAAAGTTTAGAGCAATAGTCTAGATTTGCTTCACCGAGGGGCATTCAACCGGTTCCTCACTTTCACTCATGAGGTTCTTCGTTCTGCAAGCACAGTGCTGTCCAGTATATACTGGGTCAAATTTATGTCTGATATAATTCCATTGACTGCAGTGGAGTTATACCCAGACATCAATTTGTCCTGTTGCATGCATGGGTCAAAAGAAGAAAGCTAGGACGTGGCATACCATTTCAGACCAGGGTCCATCTAGTTCCCTACCCTATGTCTGCAAGGGCATGTCTATACTACAATTAAAAACCCATGACTGGGCCCTTGCCAGCTGACTCAGGCTTGTGAGACTTGGCTTAATTGCAGTGCAGACATTCAGGTTCAGCAGGGTGGGAAGGTCCAAGCACTTGGGCCAGAACCCAAGCCTGGAAGTCTACACCCCAATGAATATGTGATAAGTAATACCCAATATGGATTTGTCAATGACAAATCATGCCAAACCAACCTTATTTCCTTCTTTGATAGGGTAACTGGTCTAGGGGAAAGCAGTAGACATGATTTATCTTCATTTTTAGTAAAGCTTTTGACACTGTCCCACATGACATTCACATAAGCAAACTAGCAAAATGTGTTCTAGATAAAATTACTGTTAGGTGGGGGCACAACTGGTTGAAAGACCATACTCAGAGTAGTTATCAATTGTTTGCTGTCATACTGGGAGGGTGTATATAGTGGGGTCCCACAGGGGCTGTCCTGTGTCCAGTACTATCCAACATTCTAATGACTTAGATAATTGAGGGGAAAGTATGCTTATAAAATTTGTGAATTACACTAAACTGGGAGAGGGTGCAAACATTTTAGAGGACAGGATTAGAATTCAAAATGAGCTTGAAAATTGGAGAATTGGTCTGAAATCAATTAGATCAAATTCAATTAAGACAAGTACTGCAAAGTACTGCACTTAGGAAGGAAAAATCAAATGCACAAATACAAAATGAGGAATAATCGGCTAGGCAGCAGTACTGCAGAAAATGATCTAGGACCCACAGTGGCTCACAAATGAATATGAGCCTACAAAATGATACAGTTGTGAAAAAGGCTAATATCATTCTGGGCTGTATAAACAGGACAGTTATATATATAAGACACAGGAGGTAATTGTTTTGCTCTACTTGGCGCTGGTGAGGCCTCAACTGGAGTACTGTGTCCAGTCTTGGGCTCCATGCTTTAAGAAAGATGTAGACAAATAGGAGAGAGATTCCAGAGGGCAGCAATGAAAATGATAGAAGGCTTTGAACACCAGACCAATGAGGACAGGTTAAAAAAAAACTGTTATCAGGTTCCCTATCATTCTTCTTTTCTCAGGATTAAACATACCCAGTCTTCAAGTACATTAAGGGCTGTTCTAAAGATGGTGGTGATCAGTTGTTTTCTATAGTCACTGAAGGTAAACAAGAAGTGATCTGTTTAATCTGCAGCAAAGGAAATTTAGGTTAGATATTAAGAAGATCTTTCTAACTGTGAGGACAGTTAGGAACTAGAATAGGCTTTCAAGGTTGGGTCGTGGAATCCCCATCACTGGAGGTTTTTAAGAACAGGTTAGATAAACACCTGTTAGGGATGGTTGTGGTATACTTGGTCTTGCCTCAGTGAGGTGGTTTGGTCTAGATGACCTCTCAAGGTCCCTTCCAGTCCTACGTTTCTATAATTCTGTGAGTCTATGAACAATCCATAACATGCTATTTGCTTTAAAAAAAAGTGCATCCAACCATTCTAAATGAGAAATCAGTCAAAAATAAAAATCATAAGTTGTTTGCAGGTCATTTGTGAACAGAAAAAAGGGCTTAAATATGCAGAATAAAAGATGTATTAATTTAATTTTCCACTCACCTGCAGTTCAGGCACATTTTGTGTAGTATTTTTTCCCTACAATTCCAGTGGAAACAAAGGTTTTCAAAATGCTCATAATAACACAATGTTATTCCAGATGGTGGATGGGGTTTCTGCTGCTTTTGTTGCTGAATGTTGACTGGCACTTTATTACTTTTAAGGGAAAAAAGAAAACATAACATGCCCTGTCAGCTTAAGAAAAAAGAGAGCAGCACAGGGAAAATGTCACCTATGGCTGTAAGGATCAGTCTAAGAAATTATGTTACCTGTCAGCTCTGTGTTCTTGGGAAACCAGGGCACAGTGCCCAGTGCCCATCCTGATTCATGAGAGACCTTCCCCCTGTCCCCAGCCTCTGCTTGAACTAAACCCAGTCAGAAGAAAGACTTACAAAAGCAATGAAAAGGCAGTGGGAGACACATCTAAGCCCCTAGGACAAGAGTGACAGGATTAAGGAAACTCCCCAAGCCTCATTTGCATCGAAGATAGGTCAGGGAGGCATCTCCGTTAGCACAAAGCATGAAGAACAGAGATTTCCAAGGCAAGAACTGCATGGAACTCTGGGACCAGAAAAGCAGGGAAGCACTGCATGATGGTGGATCTCTGCTACAGATGTTAATGAATCCACGCCTGCACACCCCCAGCTCTATAGTTATCAGACCAATTCTAGTAATAACTCCTTTATTGGTATCCAAAATAGTGAAGCTCCCTAATTGCATTGTGAGCTGCCTCCAAGGAACACCACCCATAGCCAGGAATGAGCAGTTCCTATTGTCCAGCCTGAACAAAACAACTTTGGTATACTCCCTTGGGCCATCAGTTTACCCATAAACAAACCTAGTGTTCTCCCTTGAACCATTGTTATTTCCCTACAAAAACCCATACCCATGCTCAAGTAAGTGTTCTGATGACTGGATCCAAAATCTGCATCAGTTCCATTGGGACTTCATCTTTTTCTTAGTGATCATGCTGGGGCTCTGCCTGTCTCCAGCACTCCGGACCCTCAGCTACCACCACCACCTGGGACCCATGATCGATTCAAGTTTCATGGAGTGGTGAGAACCCATCTCTCTCTCTCTCTCTCTCTCTAGGTATAGCCTTCTGACCCTGACTTGTGTGATCAGTTATAGTTTTCTAAACCTGACCTTTATAATTAAATTTAAGTTTGATTTAATATTATCGGTTTTGTTTGTTTTGACTCCCCTATGGTTATTACCTGGCAATAAATAACTTTCATGGTTAAGCTGGTTGCTTCTCTCACTCTCTCTCCCCTTCATGGATTTTTTTTGGCTTCCTCATTCACTCTGCAGCAACGCTCCTCGTGCCTAAGCTAAAGATCCCTTCAGCGCCCAAAACTCCTGTGGGGTTTGCTCATCAAGTGGGTTACTGCCAGAACAATTGTAACATGAAAGTGGGGATAGAGACGTGCTGAACCTGGGACATATGAGGGTGGCAGCTCGGAAGTACTGCTCGACCCAGTCTACTGAGTCCAGGGACATATAAGGGTGGCAGATTGAAAGTGCTGCTCGACCCAGCCTGCTCAGGGGTATTCTATTCCACTGCAGTTCCCAGGGCATATGAGCGTGACAGCTTGGAGGTGCTGTTCGACCCAACCTGCTGAATCCAAGGGCCTATGAGAGTGACAGCTTGTAAATGCTGCTTGACCCAGCCTACTGAGTCCAGGGACATATAAGGCGTCAGCTTGGGAGTTCTGATTAACCCAGTCCTCAGACGGTGTGTATATGTGAGAGAGCATACCCCAAAGTAATGGGTAAATCTGGTAACAATTATCACTGTGAAAGTGAATTGTGAATAATAGAAAACAATAGAAGTCTCACCACAGCAGCATACATTTTTTTCAGAACACAGAACTAACTCTCATGCATAATTATATTTATGCACACATTGCTCAGAGGATGCAGGGCATGGTAGTGATAATTTTAACTTCAAACATATGTAAGTTTGTTGTTTTTGATCTTACTGAAATCAGTCCTTGAAGAATATATTAAAATGACTCATTTCCTAGCAAAATGAGACTTCACTTACTTTTACCTTTGGTTAAATTAAAGACTGTACATAAAAAGTACATCAATACTATGGTTAAAATTTACAAATAGGTTTAGCTCAATATTAACATTCAAATGCAACAACAACAAAAAATAAATCTAGCATTTTTCAAAACATTCCATCTTGTTTCATGTTCTGCTAATTTATTTTATTCTCTAGATACTCTGATCTGAGATCTTGGGAAGTGACAGCAAGGCTATCTGGGGCCATATTACTTCAGGTTTAACAATGGGCAAAGTGATTGAGCACAATCCCTCTTTGAAGTCACTGGGTCTCTTTCTATTGACTTTAAGTGTGCTGGATCGAACTAGAGGTCTGCTCATGCCTTATCTTCAAGCCCAGCCTGAACCTGACTAAACCACAGTCAGTCTGAACCCAACCCAAGCATGTCAGGTTGTTTTCATATGTTACCTGGACTGAACCCACCCCTTGTAGTTGGGACCTGTCAGTTTTGGTCGGGTTGCAAAGGTCCAGCTGCTGGCCTGTACACCATTTTTTTTACTTTCCTTCCTCCATCAAGCTGCTAAGGCTAATTACCTCCTGGCCCTACTCCCCCCGCACCTGGCCTGCCGGCCACTCCCTGCCACAGCCCAGTGCCACACATCCAAAGGGTGGTCTGTTTCCCCTTCCTCCCAGGGGACTCCCCCCAAACCACTGTTACTTCATTCTTGGGGCTCAGCCTGGTAGGGGCTTCCCACTCCCCACAATTCATGCCCATGGGCTTTGCATGTTGACAGCTGTGTGCCCCGCTCTTGCCAGTCTCTGCTACCTTGCTGCACTGTGGAGTGAGAGGTGCTGCGACTCATCAACACACTTAATACCTGGAATCCTCTATCTTTACAATGCCATTTTACACATCAGTTGTGTTGCCAGACATCTCATATCCTGTTGATGCCAATGGCTATCAAAAGCATGCTAGCTAGGATGGCCCCTCATTGCCAGGCTGGGGGAAGTAGGCAATTCAAAGAAGTAACTAGCTGAAAAAAAGGAGCTGGAGTGAGTCAGGGGAACTTTGGAGTTCACGAAACCGAGAACCGGGAAAGGGAAACATGCTGATATGTCTGACTCGTGGAAGGCCTGGGAAATCTGTGAAGAACAGTATAATACACAAGTAAGTTTGTGAGCACTTTAAGGCAAAAGCAATGGAAACACAACATTTCTGTTGCTCTGTTGGCAGTGGTGAGGGATATCACCATGTGAGCTAAAGTCTCCTGGCAATGGCCTGAACTCTGCAGTGAAATAGTGTGTAATGATAGATGTGGGAGTGGGAATGCAATGGTATCTTCCCCAAAACACACACTGGGAGTGAGTGTTGTAGTGTATGTAGCTAAGGATTCTGCCTGTCAGCAGAGGCAGCTGCAGTTTTCTGAGGCCAGCTGATGCAGCAAAATGATGGATGTGAAATGCAAACACTACCTGGCAAATTGAACAAACAACATAGTTGAAATCTAATTGAGAAGTTATGACGTTATCTGATTAAAATATGACCATGTAAATCATTGTACAAGTTTTGTTGCAATTATATAACAGTGGTGGCAACAAATTGTGTCAAGTAACATGTCTATAGGAAGGGTATGATTTTCTGAATATGATTATGCTATTTATATGCATGTATCATTTTTGTATTTGAAGTTGTGAGTATTGGCTCTATACCTGGATTTCAAATGTTTGCTCCTGGGGTAACACCCACAAGGTATTTAGCGAACACATCTTGCAGGGACTGTTCAAATTATGTGGCTCATCAAGGAACATTTAACTCACAATGGAAGATGCCCACCTATACTGAATGGACTTTCCTATGAAAAATGTGCTGTTTGGGGTATAGGTAATGACTTCTACTGTGACTAAGCAAAATCAGGAATGGACATGTGACTTGCCCATGTGACTCTGAACACCATCTTGTTCCCTGTGATCTTCCACTAGCTGTGCTGAGTCTTTGTTTGAAACAGTGGGTTTCCCTCCTCATGGCAGAAGCTATAAAGGCGCTGGAAACATCTCCATTTTGTCTCTTTCCTGCTCCACCAGCCTCTTTCCTGCTCAAACCTCTGGACTATGGACTTAAACTAATGGGAGCATTCTAACCAAGGGATAGAGGACTTTCCAAAGATTTGGAAGCAACCAGAGACTTGATTTAAACCAGCAGTTTATTCCATCACTGCTACAAGTCTGATTCAAGAACTTTGCAATTGTTGTATGTATTTGATGCCTTTAACCAATTTTAACTTTCATCGTTCAGGCCTTCAGCATCTCTATAGTGTACACTTGTTTATAGCTGTGGGAGACTGGTGATCCATGCAATAAGAATGGTGAGTTTCAAGGGGGACTTCTGACCAAGATGAAAGATAAAGATCACACTGTAGGAAGGTGATTCCACTTAAGTAATCAAACAAGTATCCTTTTTACAGGACTGGTTTCAAATGTTGAAGAACCTGGCAATCTTGTGATGGGATAAAGCAGAACCTTTATCAGATGCTATATCACTGTAACAGTACCTTGTTAGTTTGCTACATCTAATTAAGAGTTGCTCAGCACGCTGTCCACATTTGATTGGGGATATTTTCTATTAGAATCCTCCTCTCCCCCACTGCACTTTATGAATACTCCCTAATTTGCAGAGGTCCATTCTGAATTAGATTATTATCTACCAATCAAGGGTTTCCTCTGTAGTCTTGTGGTTTTGCTTCCAAAAGAATGAAGTGACTCTTTATTACAAACACATCCCTCTCCTGCTAATTTGTACAATACCAGGGTTCAAATACTGAAGATAGTTTGGTAAAATAAATAGAATAATAAAATATCCTGCACAATTACATGAGGAATAGAATGAAGTAGGATAACACTAGCATTTTATCATCCCTCACTATGGAGTTTAAAGTACATTAATATGTAATACTACACACATATATAAATGCCATATATAGATGGTTCTTTAACAAGGAATATTGAACATCACAATATAACAAGCAAACGGATATATCCATATACAGTACTTTGTCACAGTGTTTGCTTAAACTCAGGTGAACTAGTGTTTTAATGAGAACATAGTTACTCTAGAAATTGAACATTATAGGTGAAACTTGTACTTCACTGTTGGACATTCCTTTAGTACTATTATTTTGGTCTGATCTGAGCTTTGATCTTGAAGTGTCTGTCAAGCCTCTGCTAGTGCTTCATAAAGTCCTGTGAAACCTACGATTGATAGCGGGGTATCTGATTATATATCTAATGTCAATGTCATTCATAATCTGCTTTATTCCATTAAGTGTAGCACTTTGGGCAGCTGGGGTAGTGGGGAGAAGGTTAGCAGAAAAATAGAAATTGTAAGGTCATTATGGTACATTTCTTCTGCTTTCCTGGAAGTGCTTATCATATTCTCATTGAATTTCCATAGCTGTAAGATAATAGATCAGGATTCGTGCAAAACCTGTCTTTTTGGGACCTGACAAACACTTAGCCTTTTCTACATCTACTGATAGGAGCTGAGAGCCCAAATTTACATATGTCAGGAGAAATTTCTGAAGAAAACTTGTAACATTTTCCCCTTCAAAACCTTTAGTGATGCCTATTGTCCAAAGGCTAATTCTTCTGAATCTGTTTTTCCAAGTAACCTTGCTTCTCTGTACGTGTAATAGTTCAGTTATTCACTGAGATATGTTTACCCCTAAACTCATTATTTTCAACAGAAGGGTGTTGTCTTCCCACACCCCCACTTCATTTTCTAAACCTTCCATACAAGAGTTTACTTTGGAGATATCTTTAAAAAGACCTGGAATATTGTATTGAATTATATCCAGTCTCTCTGTCAGGTGTTCTCTCAGCACTATTATGTCTTGAATGGAGGTGCAGCTGTTTCAGTTTCCGATAACTTCTTGAATGAATAAAATGGGCTGGATTAATTTTATCAAAACAGCTTTAGCTTTAATAACAAATTTCTTGTTCATTTGTCAAGCAAAATGCAATTTCAAGTGACCTGGTGTGTGAGGAATGGGGTGGTCTTAAATCAGGCAATCATTGCCTATTTGGGTATCATCTGACCACCCCCCTCCTGGTCATATTTTTTTGGTTGTGGAATATTTGTAAAAGGGCCAAGATTTCCTCAAATTAATCATTATTCAACTCAATTTTTGTTTGTAAATAAATTTTAACCCCATGAAAGAACCATGAATAGTCTCTATGGGCAGTAATGTTTGAGTTGTGGTACATCGAACAAGTCTCTCTTCCCCAGTTGGATGAGTATGCATCTGACATACATATTGTTGAGCTATTGGTAGCAAATGTTGCAGCCCTGCATGTGTGAGCCTGGGTATATTTTTAGTGGTGTTAATAGCACAAAAACAATACCTGCTTGCAGGAAATCTCATCATGAACACAAGTATCTGATTCTAGTGAAGCAACTCTATCCCAAGAATTTACTCTAATTAGAGTTTAAGACAAAGAGCAAATTCTTTTGCTGTTTGCCATAGCTCCCCTAAAGGATCTACATCATAGAACTAACAACAATTCTGCATTTCTTAAAGACTGAACAATGCTCACACACTAAAGACTTTTAAGATATGTGCCCTCTGGTGACTCCTGCCATAACAACATTTTAATTCATGAAAAGTATTGTTTACATGAATACATATTCATGCCACTCTGAATTCCCACCCCCATTCGATCATTATTTGTGCCAGTAAATTTAGTCACTTCAATTTTCACAGCAAGTGAACACAAAAAGGGCATAACCATGTCCGAAGTGAATTCATTTAAAAAAAATTACGATCAAATATTTTCAAAATATGATCAGAATTTTTTTTGCAATTCACCTTGTTTTATTGAAGAACAACAACAAAAAACTAATAATAAAACAACATTCTGAACTATACACCAGAAGTAAACATCACATTTATGATATCAATGATACTTTACAGCTAAAATTATTTATTAGTCTTTCTATGTTCTGAATAAGGAAAAAGCAATTTTTCTCTATTGCATCCTATCACTGAGCCTTTTCTACCCCAGTACTAAATTTCCAAATGAATTGATGGTGCATACATAGTTCATCTTGACTATAGCTATGCCAAGGTTCCACAGCAGTATTTGTTCTTGTGAATCCTGTAATCATATGCTTCCAAGTGTTCTAATTGGATACTATTGTCATCACCTACCACTGAGCCATTGATTAGGTGAGCAAGTTAAATATATGTCCTGTTAATATCTTGCAGACTTGCACAGCCTCCAGTAATAAATGAAAGCCATGATTAACAAATAGAATACAGTATATTTATAGCATCATGTACTCTAATGCCAATTACTGACAGATTTTGTGTATATAATTGGCAATCTCTATACATATGAATTGCCAGCTTTTTATCAGTTTAATTCTACATCATGAACAGTGTGTTGTATAAGCTAATACATAATTCTTATCACTGGGAGGGAAAGATGGTAGAACAAGGGGTATATACCCTACATACGTAAAGCAAACAGGTCGTAAAAGATATATTTATAACATGATCTAACATTCTATGTGACAGCAAAGCTCATGAAACAAACAAACAAACAAAACAACCTACCTAGTATGCCAGTTTTTGGGAAGGCAAAAGCAATTGCATCTTTCCATGCCAATTCCAGTTTGGTAGACTCTAGGAAATTATTAAATCTAGGCGCAGAACAGTCTTTACTGTACATCTTGAAGCGTGTATGGTAGCAATGCACTTGCAAATGACAGTACTCTGTCAGACACAGCTTCAGTTTATGTGAACAGTTATGTAGCTACAGAAACAGTATCCTCTGGAAACAGTCCTTTGGAATTACCAAGCAACTTCTAATTTATAGAACAGTAAAAATTGAATCTCCGGAGATGGACCAAGGAGATAGCATTCGGGCACAGATCAGGTTTAGAGTAGGGTTTTGGCTTTGGGTCTACTTTAGTTTTAATTTCATGGACCCAAATTTGTGGAAATCAAGTAATCTGCATCATGAAAGATAGTGGAAAAAATACAAGAATGGTTGTTCCTGTGAGAATCCACCTAGACCCAAACTGGACCAGGATAGCAGTCCTCTTTCAGAACCAACCCAGGCAGACAAAACCTGCTCTAGAAAACAAAAACAAAAAACTGTTTTTTTTTACATTAACCAGCAAACACTGCTTATCAAACTCAATTGCAGATAAATTTCTCAAAAGTATTTCATTCTCATTTTAAGAAGTGAGAGGCTCCCATGGAACTTAGGCTTGTAGAGTGGGATTCACAAAGGTATCAAGGTACCTAAGTCCTGTTGAAATTAATGGGAATAAATACTTCTATGAATCCCACCCTGAAGTGTGTAAGCCCTTTTGAAAAGGGGATTTTTGTACTTCTGAAAATGTTAGCCTATGTTCTTTTCATCTGGTTATGAAAATACTTAAGTAAACACAGAGAACTTCTTTCCTGGTGTTTTCACTAGCATGGTTCTGTTTCCTTATTTATTTTTATTACCAGTCCCCTGAGGTCATATATCTTAGCTTTGCACATCTTTCACTTTTCATGGGAAGAAAACTAGTATCACTTCACAACTTCATTTCATCTGCATATAATCCCCTGCAGTTTCAATTAGACATTGAATTCTTCTTCACTTCTTGTCCTGACCTGCTGTGTAGTGATGCTGTACAATAATAAAACCACCACTTAGGTGGGTAGATTTTTGTGACAGGTGAATTGAAACACCTAGCAGCTACCCTATTCTTGCTACTACTACCTTCTAAAGTTTTCCTAATCCAGAGAGACACTTTCAAAGCCATATTGCATTACCTTTCAAAACAAATTAAGATAGGCAGCTATTTGAAGACCAAACCTGTATGTTACAGGGAGAAGAAGTTGCCTTATTATTAATGTGAACTAGTCTTTGTTGCAAGACTTTGTTGCAATATGCCTTTGTTTGGAGAGATAACTTTTCATATACAATGAATGTAGCCAAGGAGAAGTCACATGACAAACTGAGTGCATGTTAATATCTTGCAACCAGCACAGTGCCAGTAATAAAGGAAAGCCCTGGAAAGCAAATAGAATACATTGACATCACTATGCACTCTAATGCCAATTTTACTTATTGACAATAAGTACACACACACACGATGTCTGGTATTAGATGAAGCAATATTAAGGGTTCTAGCAGAAGTACTCCATGGCCTTTTAAGAAACAGACACAGACTTGCTTTTACATCAGGGAATATGCTATTATATAACTGTGATGCACACCGTCCTTAATGTTTTTTTTCCAATCATCCAGAGAAGAAAACATGTTCTTGTTTAAAACGTGTTTGTTATTTCTCTCTCTCTCTCACTCACACACACACACACACACCTGATTTTTCTCCTAATATATTAAATCAAGCAAAAGACATCTGTATCCACCAGGTTAGCAATATAAATATTTACCAACTTATAGACAAACAATAACTTTATCCGAAGGTGTCAAGTATCAGAGGGGTAGCCGTGTTAGTCTGGATCTGTAAAAAGCAACAAAGAGTCCTGTGGCACCTTATAGACTAACAGAAGTATTGGAGCATAAGCAGGCAGGTGCATCTGATGAAGTGGGTATTCACCCACCAAAGCTTATGCTCCAATACTTCTGTTAGGCTATAAGGTGCCACAGGACTCTTTGTCGCTTTATCCAAAGGGGAAAGCCAAATCTTACTACTATTTATTATGCAAGACATTTTCCATTCTTTTTGTTTTATCAATAAATGGAAGAAAAATTCCTGATCTCTGAAGAATGGGAGGGCAACCTCTGTTAAATTCTCTGGATTGTTCTCATCTGAACCAGTCATCCTTAGCTCAGTTATCTAGCAGCTAGAGCCATAAACATAAGGTGGCACAAAAAGGACCAAACATAATGGCAACTGTAAAGGACTTGGTTACATGAAAAATAATAGGACACAAATAGAGGAGACAGGTTGAAAATAAACTTGCTGTTGTGTGTGGATGCTGGGTTACGTCTGCAGCTGGATGATATTTTCTTCATTTAAAATGGCCCTTTTTCTTTAAAATGTTATAAAATGACAAAGTTTTGTGCATCGAACACCTGGCTTTTGGCAGGAGAAAACTTTTGATACAAATTTAATGAAAAATTAAAATAGCAAAAAAGGGGAAGGGGTAATTTTTGTGAAACACAAACCACTTTTGATTTTCCATTTTTGACCAGTTTGAGTTATGTCCTGAAAATGTGAGTGCTATATTTCTTACCAGTGGGCATGAGACTTCAGCTTTATTAGCATAGAAATACAAAAAAGAAAATATTCTCTTTTCATTTATTGTAGCTATTACCCTCCAGCTAACTCAGCTGTATTGCAGTCCTTTAATAGCATTCTTATGCTGGATTATGTGATGAGTAAATGCAAAATATCCCCTCCCTCCAGTCAAATAATTGCTTAGTCTGGGTTTAAAATAAAAAGTTGATGGCACAGTTATATATGGAGTACTTTAACTTTTCACAGGGCTACTTTATCATGTGTTTTGGAGATAAATACAACTACACAATTTGCCTAGATCCATCAATTTATTCTAGTGAGAAACCACAAACTCAGCTGTTAGCTAAATGCAAGGCTTGATTAGCAATAGCTTGATTGACTGTAGCAAGTTGATACATCCATTGTTGTAATTTTTTCAAATAATTTGAACAACAAAAGTAGGTATGGGGAGATTTTGTAAAAAAGTTGTTTGTTAGTAATGTAGATTTCCATCAAAGCACTCCACAAAACTCTGTATCAGCCAGCTACTCCCTGGAGATGGTTTGTTGCTGCTTTTGAGGGCGTGGCATAGTGCCATCTTGTGAATACTGCATGCATCTATCAGGAAGTGCAGAGGGGGAAAGAAATAGCCTAGAGGATATGCAAACATACAGGCTGAGATGCCTGTGACAGATGTGAGACCATGGACATGTAGAAACCTCAAAAAACTAATCTATTGAGATGGGCCAGACACCATAGGCACCAGGATTTGTAATAAACTGTTGTGTCTATAAATGTTATATATATCCTTGTGAGCCAGGGACTGTATGCTAACTCCATAGGGAGGATTATTGAACTTTCCCCAACAAGTGAAATCAAGGGGGATAATTACTACCCCAGGGATAAGTAAACAATTCCAGAAAAGTGCCATCCCTAGTATGAATTGCTTATACTGGTTCAGACCTCATTCAAGAGACCCAGGAGACAAAGACATAGCTTTTGTTATAACAGTCCAGCCTGAACTGGGTGAGGAATCACTCATTTTTTCCCACCACTGTCATGAGGCTGTAACCAAAAGGGAAGAACCCTGCTGGAAAGGTTTGAAGGACTGGAACCGGCCAGGGTCTCTAGGTGGAAGATGAGTAACACGTGGTGAACTTAGCAAACATGTAGACAGATTGCAAACGAATAAACAGTTTTCTCTGTAATGCTTTTGTCCTAAAATAAAGGTACTGTGCTCTGTGAAGGCTGGCTGGGCTCTGGTAAGGACTGTCATAGCACTAGGTACTGTTCTCCACCCATAGTGTGGTAATGGCTGGAGATCTGTGACTGGAAGGGACACCCTTGAGCTGATCACAGAAGAGGAAGAGGTGCAGTTATAGCTCCAGAACTTCGACACTCTTCACCCATGTTCCAACTGCTTTAGGTCATGTAAAAAGGCCAGGGAGATATAGGGACCCCCAAAAGCCTCACCCTGAGCTGGGAGAGGATTCCAGTGCGGCAGGGACAGTGCCAGATAGCTATAAGGCTGCCACCTGATGACCCCCAGCCAAGCCCCAGCATAGGGAGGATGCTGGCAGAGGGACTGGTGTGTTGGGGCATGCAGGGCGCCAACAGTGCTATAAGATAGCCTTGGGAGGCTGCTGTAGCTTAGATAGGTCCCCAGGGCTTTAATGCTGTGGCTCCTCTCCAGCCACAGAAAAGCAAATGATCAAGAAGGTGCTAAAATGTCTTAAAGCCTCTTTAGCTCCCCCACAGCTGTGAATTTTCTGCTGTCCTTCTTATTGCCACAAAGACTCTCCCCCACAGAGTTGAAGGATTCTCTGAATCTGGTTTCATCCATTTCATTGTTCAGATAAAGTAAAATAATGTCCCTGAAACATGAAAGAAAAATGGAAAAGTTAAAAATATATTTCAGTTACAAAAAAAAAAAGAATCTTGGTTGGCATAAAAGAAAATGAGAATTAACTATGGGATAAGCCAGATCCCCCTTCCCACCCACTTTCAGTAAACACAATAAAAAGTAGTTATAATAACTTTTGCTAACAATTTTTTGATATTGTCTAGCAGGTTAAAAGTTTCCAATTTAACAGGAAGCAACTTCCCACCAGAAAATGACTCAAAGCTGTCATTTTAAGCTAACCGATTGTAATGAAAGACACTCATTACAAATGCTAGCTATATCGTTTTAATGTGTTTAGTGTGTCTTTAATCCAAACACGGTAACAGCTTTCAAACTGTTTGTGCAGATCAAGGAAGAAGAGCTTTGAACTTAAGCTTTTTCCTTTTGTACTGTTAATAGGGGTAACATCTGTTTTCCAAGGACAGAGGCTGAGCAGCTCCCAGCACCAGCGTCAGAAGTGTAAAAGAGCGATTGAAGTTGGCAGGACATTAAATGAAGTTAAACACTTTCAGGTTTATATCCATGTTTATGGAAAGTTTACAGTCTATTTATAAACTTACACTGACTTTGAAAACCTTGTGCAGCCGCTGCCTCAGATGTGGACCTACTTACAGAATTTTCCTCCTCTGTCCCAGGGGCCCTGCCGTGTCTCATCAGGACACTTCCTTATTGTAATGGTTATGGAAGAGTTGTACTGGGATTTTGAGTCATATAGGGAAGTGGGAGAAACATACCTTCCAAATGTATTTTTAAAGGTTTTGACAAGATAGTGTCCAACTATCTTGCCAGCCTTGGTGTAGCCCCCGCCCCCAATTTTGACCTGTCCTGGACAGAGTTATAGGAACTGAATGCAAACTTTAGAGCTTCTAAGTAGTCAGCAAAAGAGCTAGAAAATGGAAGAGGCAAGTTCTATAGGATATATTCCACCATCTGCCATTCTCATCTAACATATTAGAAAGCTGTATTACTTTCTATTATATAGATCAGGACATTAGGGTATTCAGACAAGTGGAAATAATGGGGAGCGGGGCGTGATTCAAGACAGTCACTGAGACTAAGCTCTAGAGAGCCCCCCCCCCCTCCTGGAGAGGTTGAAACTGGGTTTCTAGGGACTCAAACAAAGAAAGGGCTTTTGGTATAAAAGGGCTGAGTTTGAATTGACAGGGCCTTCTTTCTGATCCAGCAAACAAAGAGGACTGTCTGTCCAAGAGGGGCCCCAACCATTGCAGAAGGGTGGGAAAGACTTTGGCTTAGTAGGGCCACCTAAGTGGTGGTTTTATTATTGTACAGCATCACTACACAGCAGGTCGGGACAAAAAGTAAAGAAGAATTCAGTGTCACTTTATATTATTATTTTTTATTACAAATATTTGCACTGCAGTAATGATAAAAAAATAGCATTTTTCAATTCACCTCATACAAGTACTGTAGTGCAATCTCTTTATCGTGTAAGTATAACTTACAAATGTAGCTTTTTTTGTTACATAACTGCACTAAAAACCAAAACAATGTAAAACTTTAAAGCCTACAAGTCCACTCAGTCCTACTTCTTGTTCAGCCAATTGCTAAGACAAACAAGTTTGTTTACATTTACGGATGATAGTGCTGCCTGCTTCTTATTTACAATGTCACCTGAAAGTGAGAACAGGTGTTCACATGGCACTTTTATAGCAGGCATTGAAAGGTATATACGTGCCAGATATGCTAAACATTTGTATTGCCCTTCATGCTTCGGACACCATTCCAGAGGACATGCTTCCATGCCAATGATGCTCGTTAAAAAAAATAATGCACTTATTAAATTCGTGACTGAACTTCTTGGGGGACAATTGCATGTCTCCTATTCTGTTTTACCCACATTTCATGCTATAGCACTCTGGGATGATGACCCAGCACATGTTAATTTTAAGAACACTTTCACAGCAGATCTGACAAAATGCAAAGAAGGTACCAATGTGAGATTTCTAAAAATAGCTACAGCACTTGCTCCATGAGAAGTTCTAGGAATAGTGCATATAATGAGGTAGTCTTATGTATTTTCTAAAACTGTTATTTTTTAGCCCCCTCCATTTGCAATAGTATTGAGCAAAATCATTCCAGCAGTGTGATATTTCCCCAGTGGAGTTAAACAAATGGTTACAAGTGTCCACATATTTCACGCTAGGACTGAGGTGAGAAGGATTCTTGTTCCTTATGCAGTGAGGGTGCTCAGACGTCCCTGGAAATTATGATCAGACATACTTAGTAAAGGGATGTGGCTGAACAGGAACATGGACATTTTGATTCTGATTTAGATCAGAGAAAGGAAGTACCAATAATACTTAAAGGAAACATACCAGGAGGGAAAAAAATCAGTTGACATATGAGTGATTTTGCTGGAATAGTGATCAAAGTGATCTAGAAAAGAGCTTTCTGTAATGTTGATAGAATGAAATATGGAATATACATAAGAAATAGGAAAGTAGACTTCAGACTTAAATGAGGGTGCATGATGCTGCAGGATTGCATCCTTTGAAGGTAAGTGCATCTTTATAGTACGTGAACAGACATCTAGGTTTGAACACTGGTACATGTTTAACGGTGCAAAATATTTAATTGTGCAAAAGAGGATATTTATCAGGGCAATGGGACTATCTCATTTGTTTTGAAAAATGCCATTGGATTTATACAGACACCAAAGAATGGTAGAAGAAGGAATTCTGGTTTACAAACTCATCTGAAGGGCGGCATCAAGCTACACGCTGAACTACTGTGCAGTAACATGAGCACCAGTGTCAGACTGTATCTGAGGCCACCACAAGAGGGTTACAAACTGAGCCATACTGTTTACTCTGATACATTTTGCAATTGCCAGTCCAATATCCAAGGCATAAATTATGATTCTTAATACTGGTTTTATATGTTTTTAGTCTCTTGGGAAATATACCAAAATATATACAAGGGAGAAACTTATTTACATGTATCTCATAAGTCACACAATTGTAAATATACTGTAACTGAACACACTGAAATGAAACACACTAAAACACTTTCTCTGAGCAATTTCCTTCTAAGTACACAAGAGGGCCTGGGTAGCACCCTCATAGATTGCAACAAATTAGCACACCGAGACTGACAGTGTCTCGGCTTGAGCACTCTCAAGCTTTGTTCTAACTGGCCCAATGAAATGTAACTTAAAAATAAAGGATTTGTACAGAGATTGTTCCAGTGTTCTTAATATTTTACTTAATGCATGTTAAAAATGATCCAAACTACAATACAGAAGGTTACCAAATGTAACTCAGTGGTTACTTTGTCAAACATAACTATGACACCACCCTTCCCCAATTCTCATTACCTCCTTTGTTTTGCAGCTTCTCCCACCTATGTTCCTTCACTCAGCCTGACAGCAACACAACTAAACCTGACAGCAGACATCTCTGTGAACACCCCAAGACAGAGACTGACAGAGAAATATAGATTCCAACAACTCTTTACCCTTCAGCACCTCTCCTTACAGGTTTTGGGATTCTCTTCTATTTGGGAACATGTGTATGAAACTACTCATGCAGCAGTAATCTGAACCAAACCAAGATTTATTAAAAGCAGAATAAAAATTATGTAGAAAAAAAGAAACAGTTTGTTTAACATATCTAGTCTCAAACTAAACTAGATAATGCATTTTCAGCTTAGTTACACAAGAGAAGAAAAGTGAATAGCTTGCATAGATTTGTGGATTATAAAACCAGAATGGACCACTGTGCTCATCTAGTCTGACCTCTTGCATAACACAGCCCATAGGAATTCCCTGAATTAATTTATTGAATTAATTTCCTCTTGTAAGCAAGTTCCACTCTGACCCCTCTGGTCAGACAGGCAGCATTTCTTGCTGTCCAGATAGCAACTCTGATCTAACCAACTGTGGACAATCTCTTCCTAGTTTTCCTAGACAATTTTCTGAAAACAACTGCGCGCTGTAGGGGTTGGTGAACAGCTTCCCTCTCCAGCTTATCAAAATAATGAAGCAGCTGATATGGGACTTGATTAATCGAGAATTAAAGGAGGGTAATGGAATTAATGCAAATTAACATAGGTTTATGGAAAATAGATCCTGTCCAATTAACTTGATTTATTTTTGATTCACTGTCAAGTTTGGTTGATAAAGGTAATAGCTTTGAAAAAATATATATAGACTTCTATAAGGTGTTTGACTTGGTACCGCATGACATTTGGATTAGAACAATATAAAATTAACATACCTCACAATAAATGGCTTAAAAATTGCTAATAGGTTGGTCTAAAAATGTAATTGCAAAGGAGGATTCATCATCAAGAGGGTATATTTCCATTGGGGTTCCACAGGGACTGATTCTTGGCCCTATGCTATTTAATGTTTTTGCCAATGACCTGGAATTAAAACATAAAATCATCACTGATAAAGTTTGCAGGTGTCACAAAAATTGAGGGAGTGGTAAATAATGAAGAGGACAGGTCACTGACTCCAAGTGATAAACTAGGCACAAGCAAAGAATATACATTTTAAAATGGCTAAATATAAACATATACATTTAGAAACAAAGAATGTACGCCAAACTTATAGGACTTTATCCTGGAAAGCTGTGACTCAGAAAAAGATCTGGGGGTGGATGATCAGCTGACCGTGAGCTCCCAATGTGATACTGTGGCCAAAAGAACTAATGTGATCCTGGGATGTATTTATAAGGGAAACTCGATTAGCACTAGAGAGGGTATTTGACTTCTTTGTTTGTCACTGGTGTGACTGCTGCTGGAATACTGTTTCCAATTTTGGTGCTCAAAATTCAAGAAGGCTATTGATAAATTGGAGAAGGTTCATAGAAGATCCACAAGAATGATTAAATGATTAGAAAAAAAGCTTTATAGTGATAGACTTGGGGAGCTCAATCTATTTATCTTATCAAAGAGAAGGTTAAGTGGTAATTTGAGTATAGCAAGTATCTACATGGGAAACAAATATTCAATCAAGCAGAGAAAGATTTAACACAGGCCAATGACTAGAAGTTGAAGATAAATTCAGACTGAAAATAAGGTGTACATTTTGGAGAGTGAGGTTAATAAGCCATTTGGAAATTTACCAAGGGTGTTGATGGATTCTTCATCACTGACCATTTTTAAACCAAGATTGGATTTTTTTTAAGCTATGCTCTAGGACTTGTTTTGGGGAAGTTATGGGCTGTTATACAGGTGGTCAGACTAGACGATCAGTGTGGTACCGTCTGGCCTTGGAATTGATTAATTTTACAGGATTATATTCATTAAGGGAAAAACAAGCAAACAAACAAAAACATTAATAGTACAGTCAAAGGGTTAATGACATAGCACAGATACAGCATTTCAAAGACCAGACTGTTAGATTAATCTAGTTTTACTAAGATCTCTTATTAAACCCTCTAGTAATGTTTTCTTTCTCTGATAAAGAAATTATGGGATAGGTCCCGAGGACCTCCTTCCTAAACACCATAGATTAATGTTATTTAGTTCACAACTATTAACAATGGATCTGGATTCAAACTTCCCTGGAGTTTAGGAGCATTCAGGCAATTCAGTTCTACCTTCCACGATTTTCCTATCACTTCAGGTAGATGAGCTACTCTTCACATTGTTATCCTACTGAAACCATTATAAATGATGCCACATTATTCCCCAGACATGACTGCATTTGGTTGTTGTATGAAATGATCACTACAGAGGTATTCTGATTCTGCTGAGGACTTAGATATTTGCAAAGGCTAATATTAGTCAGTAAAATAATAAGAAGAGTAATCAGCTAAAGGCTACTATGATATCTGCAGTTTGATGAGAAGAGATACTTGTTTTGGATGGTACATTTGTTAGGTTTGTGAAGAGTAGTTGTTTCCAGAAATCAAGGAGAGCTTAGTTTGAGGGTTATCTGAAAGACCACATAAATGCTGCTGTTCTAAGGCACCCTAATTTCTGTGTACACTTTGCTGAGATGTGATGGAAGTATAAACAAAGGAAATGCTTCTATCATTATCATCTTGAAAGCTGCATTTTTTTCTCTTCTAAATCAGATGGGAATAGCTCACTAAGGAAATGTGTTCACAGCCTCCCATTATACTTTAAACCACAACTCTGAGCTGCAAACACAATGTTTATCCCTTTGCGTGTGTGTGTCTGAAATTATTTCTTTTGAAAAATGAAAAAGAAAAAGACATTTTATGGCTTTCATCTTTGATGGTCTTATCATCTGGATGGATACATCTCCCACCTCCCACATGCACTTGGGAGGTAGATTAATTAGATTCAATGTTTTGTAACAGATAAAGCTACACAGATAAGGAAGAATCTTTTTTGAAAGACTTAATTCTTTCTGAACCAATAGATTCTCTCTCTGAGAGAGAGAGAGAGAGAGAGAGAGAGAGAGAGAGAGAGAGAGAATCTATTGGTTCAGAAAGAATTAAGTCTTTCAAAAAAGATTCTTCCTTATCTGTGTAGCTTTATCTGTTACAAAACATTGAATCTAATTAATCTCCCTCCCAAGTATATATACAGAGAGAGAGAGAGAGAGAGATTTGTGGAGGGGTGTCAGGTTTAGAGGTTTTTGGTGGTAGAGGAGTGGAAACATGAGATAATAGTCACATTGCTCAATGCATTTTTGAAAGCAACATTGATGAGCACAGCATGCGAACTTGAATAAAACAGAAAACTGAGTTAATACACTGAGACACTAATTCTGCAAACATTAAATTCAAGGAGATTACTCATGTGCTTAAAATTAAGCACATGCATAAGTGTTTGGAGGATCCAGGCCTGTTTTGACAACAAAGCTGTGAGTATGTCATCTATATTTGTTTGCAGGGTTTCAGATCAACTGTAAAGATATGACTAGTGGAAACAGTGTTCCATAAATATTCATAAGAATCTGAAGGCAAATTTCACTTAGATTGCACTTCAACCATTGTTTTCTCAACCTTTATTAGTGAGAATAATCTAGAATAATGAATTTTTACTGAAACACACAAATATATATTTTGGAATTATATAGTTCATTGTACATTTTCCTACTTGTGCTGAGCTGTTCATTTTATATAAGGGAAATGACATTTTTTCTATTCCCTAATCCGTTGACTGAACTGTGGGCCAAATTCTGTTCTTAGTTACATCTATTCAGTCCAATTTGAACAGGGTTTCACAGGTAGAAACAAACAGAATTGCTCCCTGTCCCCTCTCCCCACACACACTTGTACTATTCTGGTGGTACATTGTATGTTAGTGATTTGTGAGTTTGTTTTTGGCGGGAGGGGAACTTGTTCCTCACTGCCCCTCATACACACATGCAAACAAACCAACACAATCTACATCTCTGTTCTATAGTTACTGGCATTTCAGTAGCAAATTGTGTGTGCCTACCAGGTGAGTCCTATTCTGTTCCCAAAGCACAGTATGAAAGTATTAGTTAGAATGTAACAAAGACATTTTAAATATGCTATTTCTTCACATAGATTTTCACAAACTATTTAGCATCATATGCAACTCTTGTTCTAAGCCAGCTGTTCCATATCTTCCTGATAATTTATACTTTGTCTTTTCAACTCCACATGGTGTCCTTATTTGACAAGTTTGAAATCTTATTAACACAGTATCACATCATGGAATGATAGACTTCAGAGGATAAATTAAGGTAAAATACCAGGCAAAGGAATCACTAAGGTGCCCTTGGAAGAGAATTTTTAATAGAAAGCAGCAACTCTTTGATTTAGCAGAGTATTCTTAATATCAATAAGACCACCTTTATAATTTCATGGAACTTCTTGAATTTTGTTTACTTTCAAGTGTGGGATTAGAAAAACATTTTGCATTTGGTAGAACAGTTTTCCCTCCTTAAAAACAATGGTTTAATTGAAAGTTTTTTGGAGTTTTTTCTTTGTTTGCAATAGCTCAACAGAAGCCATTGTATGCAAACTGTAAATATCTTGCTTGAAATGTATCCTTACCTTGCTTCTTCAGCTACCAACAGTAGTAAATAACTAGAAATAATTAATACACACATCATCCTACAATGCATAGTATGACAGAGCCAAATGGCACTTAAACTTAAGAAACAGCACGTTCTATTGTAAATCTGTGTTTGATAAAACAAACTCTCCTATCTCTAGTTTTACTGTGAGTAGCTACTGAATCATTTAACATTTTGATTAGAAAGCAGATGTTTGTGTTCTGTTTCTCACTGGTATTTTTGTTTTAAGGTCAAGGGTTTGGAAAGTAGTTAAATTAGTACAACTGGACTCTGCATAATACTTATGTGACAAATGATGTTTACTTACCAGCTAGGAGAGCAATAGGCAGAAGGGTCAGATTTGTCAATTTGAATCATAATCTGTAAGAAAAATTGATACATAGTGAGAAGTGGTTCTGGCCTGTTGCTTTTCAGAACACTACACAGCCACATCACCCCATCGAGAAACAATGCCATCGCTCCCTCTTTCCAGCATTCAGTTCAAAATGGTCTTTAAAACCCTCTGGATTTTTCCCAACTTCTTTTGTGGATCTTGTCTCTCTGCTTCCTTCTTTGCACTCTGTCCTCATCTATTACTTCTCTTTAGACACTTTCACCCTGGTGGCACAAGAGCTCTTTCTGCAGTTCTGCCATCCGGAACAATCTTACTGCATCTCTCTACCCCGCTGACTCTCCATTATTTGAAAATCAATTGCACTGCACTGAACAAACAGGTGCCACATTTATTTAGTCCAATTTACAGTAAAATGGACAACAGTGAGTATCTGAAAGCTGTTCAGGGAATAAAGTTCACCCCCAGTAGCTCTCTAAACCCTAGAATAAGATATTAAGGGGTAACTTTCCCAAAAGGCCTCTACTGGGTTTCCAGTTAAGTGTGCACATACTGCATGCAGACATTCATGTACCCTCATTTAGCAATTGCAAGTACCTGCCTGTTCACTTTGAATGGTCCAATACTTCGGACCAAGGTACTGGAGCGAAGCGGGTTAGAAGGTATACATTTTAAGACCTGGATTATGATTATTGGAATTGTGCAGTCAGCTGTTTGAAGGCACACAACGTGGCTGGCTAGTGAATGCAAGTAGGGTCATGCATAAATGGGGGTTGGCCTTAGAAGATGTTCCCTTCCTTCTGCAGAATCACTCTGCAAAAAATCTTGATTTAGCAAGAGTTCAACTAACATGGTTATTTCATCCTTCCATGGGAAGCTTGAATCCACCTGAATTGGATAGGGCATTTACAATACACACAAGCAAATATGTTTCCTGAAAGAATCTGAGGAGACTAGTGAATGGTGGAATGAAAAATAATAAAAAGAGTTTGTCAGTTTATATTATTTCTTCTGCCCTCTGCTTCCACTAAAGTTCCCCATTTTGGGCAGTGTGTCTCTATTCTAGGTGCAACATAACATACCTGACACCCCTTTCAATAAATGATGTTACCAACCAAATGGCCATATGGTTAAATTATTCACTACAGAATCCTGCTCTTTAAATTCATTTCTCTGTGTCTCCTTCTTGCCATATTCCCCAGCCAGTCCTGATGTATTAAGAATGTGTCTAACACATTAGCATATTTTATAATTGAGCTGAGGAATGATGCTACTATTAATTTATTTTTGAAATATTAGCTTGCTTTTAAAGAAAGTGCAATGAATAAATGTCAGTAACATTTATTGCAAAGCGCACTGCTACCTTTTGATGTGCCCTTGAACTTCTGAGCCACAGTAACAAAAAGCATCTTGCTTTTGCTAAGAGCTCTGGGTATACTGAGTAGTATGTGATTTTTTTACCCCCTATCTCCCTATAGTATGACATTTGTCCTTTTGCCTATGAGAGAATACGCTGACCCAAGAGAATTGACACATAAACAAGGGAACGATAATTTTGAATGCAAAAGTGAACAAGACTCATCTCATAGAACCATAGGGTTAGAAGGGAACACAAGGGTCATCTAGTCTAGCCCTACAAAACAAGCAAGCAGACACCACTAACTTCCCAGATATAATGCTAGTCACGGAATGTGAGACAGAGACATTTTCTCCTTAACTATAATGAAAAAACAAATAATTGCATTAACACCCCCCCCACACACACACCCGACCTAAATTAAAAGAATCTTAAGGTTGCAAAGTAAGACACTGAAAAGTTAGGAAATGCCAGAACTGAAGTTGTCCATGCAACTTTATATCAGCCCCATTGTGCATATGTTTTATGATACAGTCTTTAACTGCATAATCACATGCTATTCTTTTCCACATGACAGCTTCCTCATTCTGTGCACAGGCTCATCACATTTGGTGATCTCAGTAGGGGCTGCTCCACATTGCCGAGAGTAGCCAATGGGGAGAGAGTGGCCTGATGATGACTTCATCTCTGTATTATTCTGTACCAAGCTCTTGTGAGTAACACATTCCATCAGCCTCCTTCCATTGAACCTTGCTGTTCCCTTCTCCCTGGGGACCAACTTCTCTAAATAACATAGTCCCTTAATTAAAGGCCCTGTCTCCTAAAGGGATGATCAATCTCCTCAAGCCCCTATCTCATCTGAGAGACCTTTCACTCTTTGACACTTCATCAATGGGCATAGGTGCTTGAACTAGGGGTGCTGTTGCACCACCTGGCTTGAAGTGGCTTCCATTATATATAGGGTTTACAGTTTTGTCAATTGATTTCAACACCCCCACTTTAAAAATTGTTCCAGAACCCCTGTCCATGGGATGAAGACACATACATGGCTAGGGGGATGAGGGGGGAAATACCATCAAATCACTTATATTTCCCCTATTTGCCTGCCCACCTTTTGCTGTTAAAGTGTAACTCTGCCATTGACCTTTCATTGCTGAGCATCTTGGGAAATGCTAGGAGGGCCAATAAAATAACCTGCACTGTTGGGGCCTTTAAAATAAGGTCATGTCTATATCTGAATGACTAATAATTCCTGCTTTATTGCATTGTGGTCTTCAAACAAACAAAATAGGAATGAGCGACTAACTGATACTTTTTGGTTAATTCCTGGTGTGAACAGGATTAAGAAAAATGACCTGATTGAGATCAGTGCCATATTAAAAAAAAGTTTGGTGAATTAAATTTGGAAATGCCTTGTAACCAGCCTGTGAGCATCAAGCAGGCTTAGGAGGGAATGTGATAAAACTAGGCCATTAAAAAAAATGCAAGTAGATGAAATGGCATAAATTAAATACAAACATAAAGGGGAAAAAAAAACTTTGATGAATAAATCAAGAGTTCTCTCTTAAAAAAACAAACAAATAAATACATTTACATGTAGCTTGTATGCCATTCTATTTTATTGCAGATTTTCATGATCAGTTTGGCCATGTTAATTGTATGTTCTGCAGTTTGTTTTATTTCAACAAGCCATAAGAATCAGTAAAGCTTGGGCTATACTTTACGGTCCTAATGGGGAACAGTCTGGCTTATCTACTGTCTCACTATGACAATAACAACCGTAATCATTATAGGGGCAAACAAAAAAAGAGGGTACATGGCAAAGTTGGAGGAGAGAGAATGAAAGGGGGAACACTATGGGTATGTTTACATTGCAATGTAAGCCCAGGATTTGAACTCAGACTCAAATCTAATCCCTTTCTGTCTAAAATTATTGTAACCCAGGGTTCCAGGACCCTACAGGGGTGCAGTCTCAGTGAAAGCCAGAACCCCAGGTTCAAGCCCTATTGCTTTGCAGTGTAAATGCAGCCCCACTGGACTTGTACTCTGGGAGTCTGCCAAAAGTATTCCACAGTCCCATGGGCCTTCTTTCTTTGTCCTCTGGACAGTCAAGTTTTCCCAGGAACAAAGGGCTAGAGTGGCCACATTTTTACAAGAGCTCTAGTCTGGAACATGAGTGGTTGGACTTGGGCCCACATAATGTAGTGTAGAAGCTGGACCCCCATGTTGGGACCCAGGGTTCAACAATTCCTAACATGGGGTTACAAATGAGTATAGATGCTCAAGGCCTAGGTTAACAACCCCAGGGTCTCCTAACTTGTCTTCTACTAACCCTGGGCTTACACTGCAGTGTAGACATACCCTGTAGTGACGAAAAGCACCTCTCTCACATTTACTTAGCAGTTGCATGCTGCAACAGCAATCCCCACCCTCCTAAGCAGATGATGAGTTGGTGGTAGGAGTCACAGCTGCCTCATCCACTCCCATTCAACAGCTCACAAGCAAGGTGCAGTAGGAGGAGGGCAGAGCCACGGCTGCATGTTGCTATGAATAGATTTTTTAGCAGGGCAGCCAGAGCCCCGAAACCACATGACACCAAGCCTAGGAGCAGAGTCTGCAGCCTTCCCAGCAACTTCATTACAAGAGAGAGAACTTTATGTTCTATCTAGCTAAAAAGAGATAAGGTTTGTGCTTGGAATATTCCTTAGGCACTTATGGCTGATGAAGTAGCTAATTGAACAAATACCTTGGTGTTAGCTATTCCAGCCACCTCTGATAGCCGCTCATAATTTATCAGAACATATGCTACCACTTCTGTTCTGCATTTTCTCTAACTGAGAGCCATCATTACAGAGTAGAATGCAACATAATGCTGTAAGATAGAACAAACTATTCATGAGAGCGATGAGGGATGTAAGAAAGATGTGCACCTTGGGCGAAGTGCATTTAAATATGGATAGTGCTGAAAACTACCATCTAGGACAAGATGACATAGTCCTTGCAAAACAGGAATATGTAACATCCCAGCACCCTGAGCACAATAATACTTTCAGATGCTTCAGTTCATGGTAAATACTTGCTGTGGAATCAGTTATAAACCAAACTGCTTATTGCATTCAGTTATTTTATTATTCATCAAAAGATGGGCTGAGTCAATTGGATTTAAAATCTTCCTCTTACCTTTGATTAAGAAAGGTATTTTGCTATCTAGACCTATCACCAATGGCCTGGGTAATTGAGATAAGCGACTGTTTAACACTTGGGTTTTATAACTTGGAAGAGGAGAGACCGCCCAAATTCTGAAAACATCACTCTTGGGAGACAGAAGGGATGAAATGAAGAATGGGTTCATCTCCTTAATAACACATTGAGATGTCTATCATTTCTCTATTCAACTTAATGAAGCTCACACTCAATTAGTGAGCTTGTTAGACTTGAATAACTTTAACAAAGACATGGGTTTATAAGCTCCTGCAGCTTTATGTTGGCATCATAATTGGCTTTTTTAATGTTTCATACGTGTATGCTATCTGTCCGAGAGCCATGTAAACATTTACAAAAGGAAGCCGAAAGGTAATAAAAACTAATAGACTGTGCTTGTTTCTTGACTTGAGCTGCAGCTTATTTAGATACATTTCATTTCTGCTCCTAGGCTTCCCAGTTCATATAAGCAAAGCAGGGATTGTAAATGCTATTTCTGTTGCAAGAAATATAAAGTTATCTTTAACATTGAACAGATGATTTTTTGTGAACAATTGTGAAGGATATTAATGCATTTATATAAGGGAGCATTAAAAGGAAAAATTGTTGCTGCATCATAATTACCTTTTAAAGGCCTTAAGGTTTTCCTAGCAGAGGCAGAATTCTGCCACACTGAGAGTTCAAACAGTATCTGATTACTCATTAGTGTATGGGAAGAGATACCATAGACTTTTTAGAGACGTATAACAGTTGGCAGAAGGGTTGCAAAGGCAGTTAAAAGGGCTGGGTTCAAACTGATATCTACAGCTACTGCTGGGGAAGAGGGTCTCTTTCAAAAATAAAACATTTATCTTGTGCCCTTTTCTAAAATCTTTATAGGCATCAGGTCCTAGGAACTATTGATGGTTGGGAATTTTCTGTTGAAATTCTATTTTGATGGATAATGCAATTTCGACAAAAATATTTTTTTCATGGGAAAATTTTGAATGTGCCAAAGATTTCAATTTTCCCATGAGAAAATCAAAATGAATTATTTCATTTGGGGTTGGGTCATCCTGAATATAAAGGTTTTGGTTTGTTCACCAAATTGAAATATTTAGCTCTGGATCAGTTTGACATTAATCTGTATCTGCCTCCGCTGCCACTGGGCCTCACAGGAGTTGTAGTTTGGGTATCCCATGTCCCCATTCTCCTTTATGGAGACAGATACCTGCCTGGGCAATCTTCCATGATGCATTATGCCCATGCAACTGCCATGATGCATGGCCTCTCCCCACCAAGAGGGGAAACAATTGTACAGCGTGGGAGATGTACTTCTGACCAGGGAGCATGATATATAGAGAAGAATAGGAGCATGAGGCACCTGATTTACAAACACACCTGAGCCATTTCAGAATGAAACTATTTTGGTTTTCAATTTTTGCCAAAAATATGAACATTTCTATGGAAATTTTCTTTGTTTTTTTTCCATCTAGATCTAATCATCACCCACCAGGTTGGCTCCAAGCAATCACTTCCAAAAGCTTAGAACTTCTCTCTCACAAGAGGAAAGTGACATCTCCAGAAAGAGCCCCTACACTGACTTTATCCACTACTAAGTCTGAGCCAATGGGCTCATTAAGGTAGTGAAACACAATTTCCCCATGGAATAACCTATACACTTTCATACTCTTCCACACAGATGCAGATCAACAGAACATGTAAATAGAGTTCCCAAGGAAAAAAGAAAACCATGAAAATACTCAAACTAATACAATTTTAAGCACTTTATGAAACTCCATTGAATCATATGCAAATTGTACCTGGCTGCAGTAAAGAATACATCTTCAGTTTTGCCTTTCCACCTCCATAGGGAGCTAAGAAGCTCCAGCTCCTAGCCCTAGGGCTTACAGTATTGCACACTTGTGTTGTCCCAAGTTGACGTCAATGCTGATTGCCTAAAGGAATGGTTTCATGAATGGGTCATAGTCTATAATCATCAGATCACTGCTATTGGGCACTGCATCTTTTGCGCTTGAAATAATGTATTAAAGAACGTTATAAAGAAATTATTAAACAATTATATGTGGGTGTGAAGAGATCGTACATTAAGTTCTTATCTCACAGTGTCTTTGCACTGGTGTAATTCCATGGCCACAAGCTCAAATCAAGCTAGAAACAAACATTTGATCATTCACATTATCAGGTTAAACCTTTGTTCCCACTACTACTGCCAAAGTCTCCCATGTGGAGTAGAACAGGCACAACAGTGACTAATGCTGATTTTGTGTTCACCCTGTGACATGCATTGATGGCTGTGATAGTATTGCATTCCTTTAGAAATAACAGCAATGACCACACAAAAGCACATTTATTATAATGTATTAACAGCCTAATCATTTCAAGCGCCCTATGGAGGTGGAAAGGCAAAACTGAAGATGTGTTCTTCACTGCAGCCAGGTATAATTTGCATATGATTCAATGGAGCGGCAAAACTCCAACTCACTTCAGTTGGGTCAGAATTTTACCCCGTGTCACCAGTGTTTCTGCTTCTGAAAGCCTGTTCTTTAAAAAAAAACTGCCACTTTTTCTTGACTTCTTGTACTCTCCCACACATTTGGGAATAGGTCACAAACTTGCATATATGTATTTCAGGAAGAAAAAAACAAAAAAGCACTGTCTTGCAGAAACCCCATAAGCCACTGAAAAAAGAGAGAGAGTTCCACACTGAAAGAATTATGCCTTTTAAAACTAGGGTTTTTTTTAAATCAAAACTGTGCCCAGATTAATAAAATTTAGGAATCAATCATGCTGTATTTAAAATTTAGCATCACTTCACAAACATGTACTTAGGGCCTGAGGAACCAACAATGGTAATGGCAAAGCGGGGAGAGGAAGGGAGAGAGGCGGAATGGAATGCATCTGTCCTGCATTTAAGAGAGTGATAGAATACTTCAGTACTATGAGATACTTATTAGCTGAAACTGGAGCATTTTCTTTAGACCAGTCAGTCCTCATCTGTAACAGTGTAACAATACTTGCATGAATTATATTTCTGTATGTCCAGAGAAAAGCAGAGCCGTGCTCTCTTTTGAATATGCATTAAAATGCTAATGTCTCATTCTTGTGACCAAGATTCTAATGAGAACATAAGACAGCAATAATTGTAATGATATAATATTTCCTCTTCAAGCTGCCATTTTTAGATCACAACTTTGTGGCTATCTCTAGTTGTTGGGCCTAAGTTGCTCCCAATATATTCATGTCCACACTGAGTGCCTATCTAGTACACCAGGGAATAGTGTCACTGCGTGAAGCACCACAGTCTCTGCAGAAACATTTGAGCTAAACATTCCTCAGAATTAAATATTTGAAACTATTTTTAAATAAGTTTTGAGGGCCAGTGAAAAGTGCTATCTCTATTTGTTCTAGGGTATTTTAGCTCACTGGGATAGCCACCTGAGATGCATATCTCATTACGATTGACAGCGCTGGAGACTAAAAGCCTCCCACTACAGAAAAGGTAGATTATACTAGTGCAGGCTTCCCAATACTGGCCAATTAATGTAATCTGGACCATTGGTTCTCAGCCTGCAGGCCGCATGTGGCCCTATTAGCACACAGCTGCTAAAGGCCACCTGATCCCAGCTTCCCTGCCACCTGGTGCTGCAGGGTCAGGGGTCCCAGCTGTCCTGCCACATGGCCCAGCATGGGAGTGGAGTGGGGGGGCAGAGCTGCCCAGCTGCCCTCCTGCCTGGCAATATGCTGAGGCTCAGGGTTGGGGTTGCCCTGCCTCTCAGCACCATGCAGTGGGGGTCAGGGCTGCCCTGCCACACAGTGAGGTCCGGGGTCAGGGCTGCCCAGCCACCAGGCCCTGCGCCCAGGTCTCTGCTCCTGGCACCTCTCTGTGGACAGGTCTCGGGGGTGGGGGCAGCACTAGGCATTGGCGGGGGGGTGCTGTGGTTTTCAACCTGTGGCCCAGATAACACATTATGGGCTGCATAAGCAGCACCCAAAGATAAATAGGTTGAGACCCACTCATCTGGAGTATCTGTGGTCCTCATTACCACTGTATTTGAGTGCCTCATAATCACTGATGATTTTTACCATCACACGCTCTCTGAGGCAGGGAAGTGCTATTATCACGGCTTTACAGAGTGGGAACTGATGCACAAAAAGTTTACGTGATTTATGCGGGGTCACACAGGACATTTGTTGTAGAGCCACGAGTGGAGCCCAGGTCTCCTACTCACTAGGCCAGTGCCTTAACTGTCATGTACTCCTTCTACACAGTAAGTTGCAGAGCTACTACTGCAGGTCAGGCTTCTGTACCAGCTATGGACTGGCTACAGCGCTTCTGGAGATACACCAGACATGTTCACTGTAAGATCCTTAATGCGCTACCAGAAATGGCTGTTGACAGCTTAAATAAGGTATGTTACAAATTTCACCACCTAGTGGCTGAACAGTACAACACAGCCTGGAAAGGATGAACCTCATCACTTGTGTTCTTGAAAATTCATATGGTTTGGTTTGGGAAAACTCTCCTTCCACCATATCCCAGAACCATCATCCTTCATTTTGAAGGGTTTAGAGAGGTCCCCATACACCATTCCACTGGGCCATGGCAGTTGGGTGGTCTACTTGCATCTCCCAAGGGCACAGTATAGCTGCTTCCATCATACAGGGCACGTGTTCCTTGTGGTACGTGGTATGAGCTATCACCACTAAATCTTAATTTTTGAAGGTAACTGGAAAGGATTCAGGATCTGGCCTACTCCCTGTAGTGCAGCAGAGAGCAACAAACAACCTCCCCTTCCCAGCCAGCCTGTGGCTGAGCCCGGGGGCTGACATGTCTACTCCCTCAATTGCAAAGCAAATATATACTGCCACTGTTCCTCAGTCCTGTCTTAGTGGGACCTGCTCTGGGACTGAGAGATTAATTTAGTTTTCTTCCCTGTTCAAATCCTGGTCCTCTCTGCTGGGTCTGCTAAAAGGAAGGCCAGTTGTGCTAGTGAAACAAGGTGGGTGAGATTGTGCTAGTAATTTTCGTTATGTGGCCATTAATCCAATGAGGAGTCAAGTGAGATCAGCAACCAACTGCATCGACAGATGGTAAAAACTTTCGGTTGTTATTGACCTGAGCTAGAATCAAGCCACCCACTTGATTCCATTTTTTTAAAAATATGCCCAGATTAATAAAGTCTATGAATCCATTATACTGCATTTAAAATTTATCATAACTTCATGAGGATGTAGTAGGTGGAACACAGATTCCCTACTCAATGCTACAGTCTCTTAAAGAATGAAGCAGGAGATTAGTTGAAATATCTATTGATATGAAATCAAATAGATACAGCTAACACCACTTCTAATTAAATCCATGTTTCAAATTGGTTAATAATAGTAGATATATCTGTTGAGTAAGCCACTGATTTCTAGCCATAAATTGGAAAGAAAAAAACATGTTTTTCCCTTGTTATTTTACAGGTGAAGAGGATAAATCTTTCTTTTTGGGACAGTCATTGAACTAGAAATGGTGTCAGACCAGAATGAAAGGTCTGAAAATGTAGGGTTAGCAATCCAGATCTGAATTGTTTGTTTTACATCTCTCTTTATGTTGGGCTATTATGCCTCAGTTTACCCATTTATAAATGGATACAACTTTTACCAACATAAAAGTGTGGCACTTAATTAGTATTTGTTAGAGATGAAATATTCAGATCTGGATTTTGAAACTCTAAAATTTGATAATTTTCAGATCAGGAGTTTGCTTTTGGATCCAGCTTGCACAGACTTAGCATGTGTGTAGCTTTATACACGAGTAGTCTCATACATTTCAACAGGACTACTCACATGAATAACTATGCGCCTATTTATGTTTCTGGAGGATCAGGACCTAAATACTGGAAAGTAAAAATATTATTAATACAGATATTATTGACTGTAGGGTTTTATTCTTTTCCATTACAGTATACTTCATGTCACACAAGATTATTTCTGCCCTTTAGGTGGATTCTGGCCTGAAAAAATAATGATCTTACATTCCATTAAGTTCTTCCAAAAACACAGCTTCCCTGCAAGTCAGTAGCATATGTAAGGGCTAGTCTACACTTACCAGCCAGGCCGACCCGGTGAGTTCGACTTCTTGGAGTTCAAACTATCGCGTCTAATCTGGACGCGATAGTTCGAACTCCGGAAGCGCCGCGGTCGACTTCGGTACTCCACCACTGCAAATGGCGGTGGCGGAGTCGACCTTGGAGCCACGGACTTCGATTCCGCGGCGTCTGGACGGGTGAGTAGTTCGAACTAGGCTACTTCAAATTCAGCTACGCTATTCACGTAGCTGAATTTGCGTACCCTAGTTCGACCCCGCTTCTTAGTGTGGACCAGCCCTAAGAGACCTGCATCAATCTATGCTTCTGAATGTCATTTTCTATACATAATGCAGACGGTGTTAGGTTTGTGGATAACCAAATCTCTGTTACAAACAAAATTGGCAGCAGACCTTTATTTCAGCTACTTCCAGGCAAACCTCTATGTCAGATAGATTTGACTTATTGCCCAGTTGTTTGGCCTGTTTGTAAATAAAAAGAACTCTGTGGAAAAGTTTGACATTGTTACTTTCAGCTATATCTTAGACATGTATTGGCACAGTGTGAAAAGTAATATGTAAGTGACTTGATTCTGGCTTTATTTTTTTAGTGTTCTTTTAGACATCAGGCACAGCTCAGTCTCCTAGTACCATGGACATCTGGAAAACTCTTTAATCGTGTGGTGTAATTCAGCTATTCTGTTTGGTCTCAGTCTCATCCATTGTTCAAATATGTGGACTGTTCAGACTAAAGTGACAACAACACACTAGTAGTGATAAATTAGAGGAAAAACTCCTAGAAAGATCAGGGAGCATAAGAGATGTTGGAGATCCATGAAGTTTTCTTTTTTTAAACGTAATCATAATATTTTGCACTTTTATACCTCCACCCAAGGATCTTAAAGTATCCATGGTCCTTTCCAAAGCTAATAAATTAAGCTTCACATCACTCCACAGAGGTATATAGAGCTGACTGAATTATTCATAGTGAATAATTTGACACATTTCACTTTTTGTTTCAAGTTCAAAAATTATCCATAAATTGATTGTTGAATTCTGGAGTGTATCAGTTATTTGAAATCATAGGTATTTACATGAATAATTCTTGGCCTGCCAATCTTATCAAAATGTCATAGTAAATATCTGCATTCTTCCCTGTGTCATCTGTCAACATATATTACTTGGCCTTATTTGTAAAAATATTTAGCATTCACTATTAACCTGATTCTCTGGATATGTGGGTATTACCTGCATTGTCCGCATACTGGTTCTGATCCAAAATTCATTGACATCAGTTGCAAGAATCCCATTGACCTCTAAACTTTGGATCAAGTTCACGGTCTTTATTCTTTTTCATGTCAACTTGAGAGTTTCTCATTTAATATATCTGTTCTTGAATTATGATTTCTATTGGCAATCAATAATCTTACAGAGACCATACTTTAAACAGCATTAGTGTCACATTTTGTCTCCTTGCCTAATAGTTTGTTTTGATATTTAGACTATTCATAACAATTGTGAATGGACCTCAGGTTGCTATTGATTAGAGTTAGTTGTATAGTATTTGGTAATCTCAATGTCAGGCAAATTTTGATTTTCTCCAGAATTCATGAACAATTCATGAGATCCCAGAAGTCATCAGACTGTTTGCAAGTAATGAATTGTACAAAGTGTAAACCCACAAAGGGCAGTTGAGAAAATTCAAGCTGTGTTTGTAAGTGTCTCCACAAAATATTTTTTCACTGTTAATCTAATATTGCACGGCCCACACTCAGTTAACTGTTAGGTGGTTAGTGTGATGAGGTTGTTGGCTCACGAGAGTTCCCAGTGCAAATGTGTACACATTGGAAAAGCACTATTTAGCCCTCTTTATTGGTACTCTCAGAAGAAAAGCCAAACATTGAATGGGTGCAGAGCTGACTTCCTTTCCACTCCAGAAGTGATCATTTCAGGTAAGGATTGAGGCAGGCAACCTACAGAAGCTTTCTCTGTTACTGTCTTCACATGCCTGTTTTGTAGATAAACAGAGAACTTCAGTCCCTAAGGCTGTCATGCCAGAATCTTTCATACATAATGCTATTCACAAGGATAAAACAAAATAAAAAATCATAACTAATTCAGGCCTGGTCTACACTAGGACTTTAATTCGAATTTAGCAGCGTTAATTCGAACTAACCACTCAACCGTCCACACCAGGAAGCCATTTAATTCGAACTAGAGGGCTCTTTAGTTCGAATTTGGTACTCCACCCCGACAGGTGGAGTAACGCTAAATTCGACATGGCTAGCTCGAATTAGGCTAGGTGTGGATGCAAATCGAACTTAGTAGCTCCGGGAGCTATCCCACACTGCACCACTCTGTTGACGCTCTGGACAGCAGTCGGAGCTTGGATTCTCTGACCAGCCACACAGGAAATGACCCGGGAAAAATTGAATTCCTTTTCCTGTCTGGGCACTTTGAATCTGACGTCCTGGCTGGACATCGGGGCAAGCTCCGCAGCACCTGCAACGATGCAGAGCTCTCCAGCAGAGGAGTCCGGCCAATCCAAGAATAGAAAGAGGTCCCCAGCATGGACAGACCGGGAAGTCCTGGATCTGATCGGTGTGTGGGGCGAGGAGTCTGTGCTGTCGGAGCTGCACTCCAGCAAGCGGAATGCAAAGACCTTCGAGAAGGTCTCCAAAGCAATGATAGAGAAAGGATACAGCCGGGATGCAATGCAGTGCCGCGTGAAAATCAAGGACCTGAGACAAGGCTACCAAAAAGTCAGAGCGGCAAACGGACGCTCCGGAGCCCAGCCCCAGACATGCCGCTTCTAAGAGGCACTGCATGCCATTCTAGGTGGGTCTGCCACCACTGCCCCACCAGTGACCGTGGACTCAGTGGATGGCATAGTGAACCTGGACAGTTCCTCCTCGATGTTTGCCGATGGGGAAGATGAGGAAGGGTCTGTGGAGGACGGCGCAGGCGACAGCGAACACAAAACCGCTTTCCCTGACAGCCAGGATCTCTTCATCACCCTCACAGAGATCCCCTACCAACCCTCCCCGGCCGTTAACCCAGACTCTGAATCAGGGGAAGGATCAGGCGGTAAGTGCTATAAACATGTAAACATTTATTTTTTATAAAACAGGTATAAAAAAATAGAAATACTATATATAAAATTTTCAATGAAAAACTATATGAAAAGTAGGTCCACACATATAGGGATTGAACAATAATCCTCCAGGGACAATTCAAGAAAGGTCTCATTTAGGTCCTCAAAAAGCCTCCGCAGGAGGTTCCTGGGGAGAGGTGCCTTGTTGGGTGCTCCGTGGAAGCACACTCTTCCGCGCCAGGACATCCTTATGTAGATGGGAATCATCGCCTCCACAAGCATGGCCGCATATGGTCCTGGTCTCTGCAGGGCTTCCCTTAGCATCCGCTCTTTGTGACTCCGAGGGACCCGCATCAGGGTGATCTCGTTCATGAAATGCTGCATCTAATTAGGGCAATTAGTGTATTGTTACTGTTGTGAATGGTTGACTTTTACTTTGCATAACAATGACCCTCGCTTAACAGCCACGTGTTGTAGGCCACATAGGAAAAGCATACATTGATCTTTCCCGTGCACTGGCGGGAGTGGCTGGAAAAGGGTCAGAGTATATGATTTCCAGATTGCCTTTAGCGGGAGGGCACAGCTATCCATTAACTGATAAGCAGAATGTACTGTAAGGCTTACCAGGACTGTCTGCTAGACGGATTCAGCTGTCTCTCCCCGACTTGTCCGCTCTCCTGTGCAATGCCGCAGCCAATGAGAGCGTATTCCGAAATCTCGAACTTGGCCCGAGATCTCGTGAGACTTGTTGCCCTGTATGGTCTTGTTCAGAGAAACTGACTAGACTGTGTTCACTGTTCGCAAACATGTATCTGTTCAAGGAAATCAGTTACTTTTCCCATCACACAGCTTCGGCTCTTTCCCGGACTGCCCCAGCATCCCCCTCGCAGAGGCTGGCGCAGATTAGGCGGCGAAAGAAAAAGACTCGGGACGAGATGTTCGCGGAACTGATGGCCTGCTCCAGAGCCGAGGCGGCAGAGCAGAGACAGTGGAGGGAGACCCTATGTCAACAGCATCGCACACACATCGAACGGGAGAATAGGTGGCGGCAGGAAGACCAGCAGGCGACTCAAACGCTGCTTGGGCTAATGAGGGAGCAAACGGACACGCTCCGGCGCCTTGTTGATGTTCTGCAGGACCGCAGGCAGGAGGACAGAGCCCCCCTGCAGTGTATCTGCAACCGCCCTCCCCCGCCAAGAAGTCCTGCCCCCCCTCACCCAAAAGTACAAGACGGCGGGGCGGTAGGGGCCGTGAGAACTGTCACTGCACCACTGCATAGCGCTAATGTACCACACACCTCTCACGCTATAAATTTGTAGAAGTGCTTCCCTTACAGGCTCACCCAGTCCCAAATCCAAGTTTCATCCCCCCACTGTGTATTAGATTATTAAAAGCTGTTTGCTGTTATTCACTGTTTCGGTCACGTCTTTCGTGTCAGAGGATTTTTTTTTGTATGGGAGGGGGAGGGGATTTATAATTGCACGATATAGCCTGCATTACCAGGGTACAGACTTGGGGGCATGATCAACTGCAGGGCACACACATACTGCAGTCAGTAGGCACCAGGGTCACTCTGTGTGGTGTATGCTGCCCCGTGTCATTCTGTGATGTGTATGCTTGTCCAGGGTCCTAGCGCCTGCCACCCCCTTAATGTTAAGGCACGCTGCCCTTACCATGCACTTCCACCGTAGCAACGAGCCTCTCCGCTGCCCTGAGCCCCAGCAAGAGCCCTCATCCACGGACAGATACTTACCCTTCCCCCACACCCCTCACCCCTTCCTACGCCCAAACCCGCAGCCCACTGCCATCATCCAAACCCCTATCCAAAGAAGGCACCACTCGCCCCTTCCTGCAAACCCACCCCTTCCTGCAATCCCTTCCCTTGATGCACAACCACTTGCAACCGTCCCCCACTCCAGAGACCTATGTAGGAGCAGGAGGATGTCATTCCTCTATGGAACAAGCGGTCTGTACATCAGTGCACACCGTGCCCAGCACAGTATGCGTCCATGTTTCAGCAACTGAACAGAAATGCAAAGTAAAACAAAGATTTATTAATAATGAGTGTAACAATTAATTTGCTTTAAAACGTGCTTTGGAAGTGGGGGAAACTTGGAGAACGGGGTATGTAACCGCAAATCGAAATCGACACATACAGACACAAGCCCACGGTCAGTTTCTCTTGAAAGCAAGTGGAGAGTCATAGGTTACCCTGCTCTCCGAGGAAACTAGCTTTCAAAGCCTCCGGGATACACAGCGCTTCCCGCTGGGATATTCTCTCGGCACGGGTGTCTGGCTGAGCGTAAACTGCAACCAGGCGATTTGCCTCAACCTCCCATCCGGACAAAAAGGTCTCGCCCTTGCTCTCACAGAGATTGTGGAGCACACAGCAAGCAGCAATAACTACGGGGATATTCTTTTCGCTGATGTCCGAGCGAGTCAGTAAGCTCCGCCATCTCCCCTTGAGACGTCCGAAACCACACTCCACCACCATTCTGCACTTGCTCAGCCGGTAGTTGAAGAGTTCCTTCTCTCTGTCCAAGGCGCCTGTATAGGGCTTCATGAGCCAGGGCATTAGTGGGTAGGCTGGGTCCCCGAGGATCACTGTAGGCATCTGCACATCCCCAACCGTTACTTTGTGGTCCGGGAAGAAAGTACCTGCCTGGAGGCGTCTAAACAGACCAGAGTTCCTGAACACACGCGCGTCATGAACCTTGCCCACCCACCCAACGAAGATGTTGGTAAAACGTCCCCTATGGTCTACCAGTGCTTGCAGCACCATAGAAAAGTAGCCCTTTCGGTTAATGTACTCGCTGGCCTGGTGGGCTGGTGCCAGGATAGGGATGTGAGTCCCATCTATAGCCCCACCGGAGTTTGGGAATCCCATCGCGGCGAAGCCATCTATGATGTCCTGGACCTTTCCCAGAGTCACTACGTTTGAGAGAAGTTGCTCAACGATTGCGTGGGCTACTTCAATCACAGCAACCCCCACGGTAGATTTGCCGATGCCAAAGTGGTTCGCTACTGACCGGTAGCTGTCTGGCGTTGCAAGTTTCCAGAGGGCTATGGCCACTCGCTTCTGCACACTCAGGGCTGCTCGCATCTGGGTGTCCTGGCGCTTCAGGGCAGGGGACAGCAAGTCACAGAGTTCAAGGAAAGTGCCCTTACGCATCCTGAAGTTTCGCAGCCACTGTGATTCATCCCAGACCTGCAGCACTATGCGGTCCAACCAGTCCGTGCTTGTTTCCCGGGCCCAGAATCACCGTTCCACACCATGAACTTGACCCATTGCCACCATGATCTCCACAGCGCGGCGTACCCTGCTTTGTGAGAGGTCTGCGCCACTCTGTGAATTCCTGTCCTCACCGCGCTGCCGGAGCCTCCTCGCCCGATTTCTCAGCAGCTGACTGTGGAAGAGGTGGACGATAAGGTGCGAGGAGTTGACAACGGCCATAAGTGCAGCGATGATTGCAGCGGGCTCCATGCTCGCAGTGCTGTGGCGTACGCGCTGTAACTGACAAGAGAAGGGCGCGAACAGACTTCCCGCCGGAGCTTTCAGGGAGGGAGGGCGTGATTGACGGTTCAATGATGACAGTTACCCAAAAGCACCCTCGACACATTTTTCCCCCCAGCAGTCATTGGGGGCTCTACCCAGCATTCCAATGGGCAGCGGGGACTGCGGGAACTGTGGGATAGCTTCCCACAGTGCACCGCTTCCAAAGTCGACGCCAGCCCCGTTACTGTGGACTCAGAAATTCGAATTAGTGTATTTACTGTGGATACACAAATTCGACTTCATAAGGTCGAATCCACAAATTCGACTTAAGTAGATTCGAAATAGTCTTGTAGTGTAGACAAGGCCTCAGTGTTTAAAATGAAAAATCTGATGCAAGAAAAAATAAGGTTAACTACCTTTGAATGCAAGGCAGCATGTTATCTCCCAGCTTTTGAATCTTGGGACTGGTAGTTAAAGAATGAAGTCTGGCATTAGTATTATATAACTTCATGGAAGCAGTTACGAGGATAAAAGAGAAAGGTCACACCTGTGAACTCCTTATGAACACCTTGATAATGATTTCTTTTCAAGAGTGTTTGAGCCACATTTGCACACCATAAAAAAGCACATTCTGTGCTGCAATATGGAAAACTGAAATATACTTAGCTGCTAGAATAATTCCTAATACTGGAGACAGTGTGCTTGCATGTCATAGGTTTCCTGTCCAATTGACTAAGCAAACCCCATTTAGATGAAAGTATAACATACAAAAGTTTAAAAAAGAACAAGGAGTACTTGTGGCACCTTAGAGACTAACCAATTTATTTGGGCATAAGCTTTCGTGCGCTAAAACCCATGTCATTAGATGCATGCAGTGGAAAATACAGTAGGAAGAAATAGATAGATAGATAGATAGATACACAGAGATCATGAAAAAAATGGGGGTTGCCATACCAACTCTAACAAGACTAATCAATTAAGGTGAGCTATTCTGATGAAGTGGGTTTTAGCCCATGAAAGCTTATGCCCAAATAAATTTGTTAGTTTCTAAGGTGCCGCAAGTACTCCTGTTCTTTTTGCTGATACAGACTAACATGCTACCACTCTGAAACCTGTCACCATACAAAAGTGTGCGGATGGGAGAACAATATGATACATGCTATAGAGAAGAGTCCTCTAGAAGCCACAAGTGCAAGTCACTGAAAAATTAGCAAGTACTGAAACCAGTCAGTTAAATTTCTAAATGTCATTCTGATATCATGAGCTGGAAGCTAAGGTATATAGAAACTAAAGGAATTGCTCAAAAGGTACAAGATTTGAACCTGTTGACCTTTGGATAAAGGAAGTACTTTGCTACCAACATAATAAAAAAAAACACAGGCAGAAGGAAATATCATGCTTTTATTGCACTCTAATCTGTTCCCCAAAGTGCTACATGTAAGAAAAGGGAATGTTTAGTGGAACAATGTTACAGTACAGCAGGTCAGTGTGTAGGTGGATCAAGCATACAAAAAGGTACCAGCAGGGAGCCATAGACCAGAGTTACTTTAATATTCCTTTTCTATTGACTTATTTGTGTCTATTTTTTACAAGCTGTTGGTACTTAAAATGCCCAACACTTTTTTTTAAAATGAGACAACTGTCAGAATGTGGAATCTTTGCACTGCCATATGGAAAGCAAAGGTAAGACATCTGATGTCAAGGTGAAGGGAGTTAAAAATGCTACAAAATGTGGTAAGATTAGCATATTTCACATTGCTCCTCACGTCTGATTGGTAAAACAACAAGAAGGATGAGCTTTGATCTGAGTCATAACCAGTTAGCTTTGGTGGATAGGATGGCTATATGATATGGGACCTCATACCGAAATGGGTGAACCACAAAAGGTGTGCTGGTTCTGTTACATCAGCCCCTAAACCCTTGTTTCTCTTCCGTCTCCTGTGTCTTATATGTCTCCTACCCTCTCCAATCCTGCAGTTGTATAGAAACTGACTTCCTAAATAGCTGCCACGATTGCAGTGTGTTCTGGTTCTTCCACTCAGACAGTATATAGCTCTGAAATGGACTGCACACATTGTGACTTACACATCAAAATCAATGTGCTTCAAGTTACAAGCATGTGTGCAAGAATTTGCAGTGCTGATGTCTTAGAATCTCTGAAACAGTTTCTGTGAGATACATTAGGAATCTCTCGAATATGCTCTGAAGTGAGTGGTTCATCTTCTAGAGACTTTATAGAACATTTGAAAAGGGAGTTTAAGTAGATTCAATCAAAAGAGATAGAATTAACCCAAAAGATATAAGAAATGATGACTAATTTCATTCAGTTTGGGAAATGAAGGTCAGCAGTCAGCTAAACTATACTATTATCTATTTTAATAGGTAGAAGCTACAGGGTTCCCTTTTGCAAACCACTAAAATATACTTGACATCACTTATGCTAAAATGGTACGTTCAAAGCTGTTAAAAATAATTAGCAAAGAAGGGCAGAATAAATTAATTTACCTTCCTCCACTATGAATAGAGATTAAGGTTTTTAGCATTAAGCCCTAAAAACTTATCGCACAAACCCCTAGATAAACTGCTAAATTCTATATGAAACCTATCAATTTTAAACAACACTTTAAACCCAATCCCCACATTTTAGTCATATGAATGTAGATTTAACATAAAAAAAATCTCATTAAATGAAAGTGTTATTTCAATGAACTTTGTAACCTGAATTCTTTGGAAGAAAAATGAGACACACATGCACCTACTACCCACCCATAATATAGGATAACATTTTCAAAAGTGCCTAAATCACTTAGGAGCTTCAATCCCACTAATTTTCAATAGGGCTTAGACACTTTTGAAAAACTGGACTTCAGTTCTTGAAGTATTTAGGGTTTTGTTTTTTTTAATTTTGCCCACAATTAGAGGTCTAATCTAATGCCCATTGAAGCAATTGGAAAACTCCCTTTGACTTCAGTGGGCTAAGATCAAGGTCTATATTCCACAAAAGATTAATACACAAAGGCCCCAAATGGTGAAAGCAGACCTAATCCGAAATGTGACGTTATCCTTGTGAGTAACTTTTTACTGGATTGTGCCCCAAATCTTGTGTCTAGTACATGGAACAATGAAAGAGGGGGGAAATGTTAGGAAATTACATGATCAAGATGCTTTAGAAGAAGTAATTTGTTTGTAACCTTTTTCTATTGTAAAAATTCTCCAAGCAATCCCAAAATCTGCCTTTAAAAGGAAGCAAGGAATATAATTGGTATCACACTTAATACACAAATGACTTTCGGGAATTATGACACTTTTAATATATTCTACTATAACCTGTCAAGAAAGATTGATAGGAGGCAATGGAGTAATAGTATTCTTCTTCAGAAGTTATGCCATTAAAATTAAATGTTTATGGTAGAATCAAGATCTTCTGGGTCAGTTGGCCCAGAAGCACCTAATGGCTGTAGAATTCCATTTGGAAAGAGTGGAAATGGGGCTCTTTAGTTGCTCAGTAAAGCACCTATCACATTTTAGTGCTACTATATGAACAAAACAGAGCCAGTGCTTTGCAACTAGTATATTCCTTTACAAAATGAATGTCAATATGAGTGTAAAATGGGATTTGGAAGTCCTTTATGCCCATTTTACACATAGGTACATGATAACATAAAGTGGGGCTACTCATGTGAGTAAAGTTATGCATGTGCATAAGTGTTTGCAGGATCAGGACCTAGAAGTGTCAAAGAAATCTTCCAAAGTCATTCGATACTACCAATTAACTAACCTAACTAACTAACTAAATAAAATCAGTTCTCAATTATGTATGAATAAAATCACAATCAGAGACAGCAATGAACTCCAGACTCATGACTGGTTGTTCCAGTAGAAAGTACACATGATATTAATGTCACTCCATCTCCATTCACAATATAATCAGGGGAAATGTGGTAGCAAAAATAGGAGGTGCACACTTCTGAGTCCTTAGCGCCAGAAGCATTATGAGTTCCAAAGCCAAAGTCAGAGCACCATTTGCCGCTCAAATTCCATAAGCTATAAGGCCCCAGTTCAGAAAGCCTTAACTTCAGAAAGTTAAGCATAGGTGTAACTTCAAGCATGTAAGCAGTGCTGTATTCATGTTTAAAATTAAACACATGCTGAAGCTTCACCTGAATCAGAGCCTGATAGCTTATTGCACTTTTGCTAAGGTGTGGCTCTATAATTTTTTATTTAATTAAAACAGCAATAAAATCCCTTTAAAATGTAGTATTTTGTTGGCAATCTGTCCTTTCATATACCAGCAGGAGGCTGGAAAGACAAACAGTCCTATGCCCAGCAGTCACAGCAGGAACCTAGGGAGCACTTTATATAAACCATAATGCAAATTGCATCGAGTCCACCTGAAAAGACATTTCTATGGATAGCCATTGGAATTTGCAGATAGACAAATTAATAAAAAATATGCTTGTGAACTTATTAGAGTTTGATTTAAGGATGTTTACTTTGTATATTTTGACTTGTGAGTTTGTCAATATGTTTTTTAATGGTTATAAAGCTTTAAAGTTGTGAATCCCAACATCATAAAATAATTATCTAGCCCCCCTTCATAGTTTCCAACAAATGTGAAAATTAAAATCAATATTTAAAAAATGCTTAAGAATAAGCATTGGTATTACCTACTGAAATGATAAACATCAGAACTGAATTGTGCCACACCTACATATAGCCAGCCACAGCTCTGGCTGCCTAGACATAGCACAGAGAATGGAATTCCGAACAGCCTGCGTATAGTCTGTATGTATAGTCTCCTTCCTCTGTGCATCTTCATAAGGGCCAGGCAGATTCTGGCCCAAAATTAGCATATGTCCAGCTATATCAGTTTGCAGTGCCCCCTTTTGGGGCACTCAGACACTGCAGTGAGGAAGGCCACAGAAGTACTACACTGATGCTGTAAATCTGTGCTAATACAGACAGCAGCCATCACATGGCTTTGGATAATCACTGTTCAAAGCCAGATTCTAATAAATGCACTTTTACATAATAAAAACACAGAGTAATGCACATCCTCAAATCACCCTTCCTTAAGGGTTAATTTTCAGAACACTGTGTTGGATTTTACCTACACAATGCCTATGGGCTTTATTAAATGGGAAAGTAAAACCCATTTATTGTTCCTTGTAAAATTTATTAAAAGGCTATTTTTTTCAGGAGTGCGTGACTTTCTTAATTATTGGAGAGAGATTAACAGTTTAATTACTTCCAACAATGGCATACAACACCACATAGGACCAGATTCCCAGCTGGTAAAAACTGCTCCGACTCCATGAAAGTCAATGCAGCTATGGCAATTTACAGTTGATGCAAATCTGACCCTTTGGCTTTATAAGGAGTCTTAATTCAAGGATCATACAGCACCACAGAAACCACCAGAATTCAAAACATCCCAGTGAGGAACCTATTAGTTTATTCATCTGCAAAATCATATTAAGTTGCAGTGCGGGGTGGTATTTTCAAAAGCATCTATTTTATTTATCTCAGCTCCATTTACTTCCATAGAAACTTAGGCTCCTAAATCTCTTTTGAAAAAGGGGCATAGCCTCCTAATTTAACCAGGTGCTTTTGAAAATTTTAGCCAGCATGTTCAAGTGAGCTAGGGCATATGGCGAGTCAATGGAAGAGCCAGGAATAGAATACAGGAATCCTGACACCTAACTGGTAGGCCACCACACTCACCCATGTCTATAAATGGCACATCACGGTATCTAGTTTGAGTCAAAATGAACCATTTCAAAGATGAAATGAAAAGCATGTTCACTCATCCGTTCAATAAATTGCAGAAGTGCTGTAATTTGTTATAAAAGTACAGAGACAACAACTCACTGAGGCATTCAGTTCCTTTTGGAACCATCTGAAAAAGGCTGATAATGGACACTTTTTAGAAAATTACACAAAACTGACTGTCTGTTATTTAGGAGAAGCTAAAATGTAGCTTAGCGGGCTCTTATATAAAAAGCATTATGTTATTTTCCTTTTTTTATTTCATTCCAAACAATAGAAAGACTCAAACTTTTCAATAAGCCCGGATAAGCAATACAAAGAGGCAACATGAATTATTTTGACTGGCTGGAATGTACTTATATTACAGATGTGGCACAGGACAAATATACAAAATTTATTTTCCTCAAAGAGAGATCTCAAAGGTCACAAGCATTCACAGTAGGATGTTAGGATTTTATTGCAATGTAATAAGGAGAAAAATTCGGAAATAATTCCAAAGGGTTTTGGTCCCTGAATTCCTAGTCATTTCAGAAGACTGTGGCATGTAGTTAGGGAATTCTGGACATGCTTAGCATGTCATCTCTGTATCCGGAAGGATTCATGAAGATGATAAATATAAATGAATTATACACAAAAAAGCTTTATGCTGCCATACAGTAATATTTCTGACTTGCCAAAATAGCTATCATTTTAAGCCCTTAAAACTGCTTATCAACATGTTAGGAAAGCATCTAGGTAGGCTTTCAGTGTGTTTGTGGCTTTCTACTGTTGAGCAGAGTGACACAAGAGCAATGAAAGCCTTCCTGGATGCTTTTCTAATGCATGCTCAGGCAGTTTGAGGGACCTGAGTATAGAATGTGGACTTATGCCTCTGGCATACCGGTGAAAAGGCTTCCAACCTAATTTTTGATGAGCATTCATGCATGTACTTTGGCATAGGCACAACATAACTGTGTAATTATTCCAGTTTATCTTTGCAGACAAAGAAGAGTCAGATGACTACAAAGGATGGGCAGAGGGAGGGTCTTGGTAAAGATGAGCAGACTTGGAGGTTGTTTGGATTTTACATTTATAAAACATACTCAGTTGGATTTGGGTTTGCAAAATCAAAACTTCCAGGACTGAATTTCTGAATTCCCCAAAGTCTGTGAAAGGAAAATGGATAAACAGGCCAGTTTTGCTTCATTTGTACTTCTTCATTGGACAAATGCTGCCAGATTGTAACCAGACTGCTAACTTAAAACAAACCTATGTGTCCCTAGGCAAGACAGAGGAGCAAGTAAGGATTTGGAAATAATTTGCAGGAGTCTTTGAATTAAGAATACTTCCTACTTCATTCAGTCTTATCACTCTTTATTCAAAGATCAATTATTTCATAATAATATTGTGCATAATTTTATGAGTTCAGCATTGGAACAAAGTGTAATGCAGGGATTTAAGGCAAGGAGTTCGTGAGAGTTTAAACAGAATCAATTACTTCTCAATATGCAGCACAGCAGGAAACAGAAATTAAAAAGAAACACAGGAAGAAGAGAAACAGTATCTCAAAGCAACAACCATCTTTAAGGGGAAAAAAAATCTGCTTGGTACCTGGGAAAGAAAACTCCCTCATCTCTCTCTTGACATTATTTGCAGCATACAGATGCTCTCTAACTGAGTTCTGTCAATTCAATATCCGTTCTATTTCACTGGCATAGGCCTGGGGAGAAAACCATCCCACAAGCATAGAAGAGAGGAGATTAAAGGAGAGCAGTAGGCAGAAAATTAAGCTTCTTAACTCATTCTGAAGACTCTGTCTTTGTCTCTTTGCCCCCAATAGATGTTCCTCTCCACAGAATACAATGAAGAACCTCCACTAACTGTCTCTTTTTCCACACACACAAATATTTTAAGTAGCTAAATCAAGCTACTGGCATATGGCCTTCTCTGTGGGGAGATTAGCCATAGCATATGGTAAAGCTGCATGTATCTTGTGGAAAAAAAATTTAGCTGGCCAGCAGGAACTACAAGTAGTTGCAGAGAGAGAGGAAGGGTGCATGTTTTCTATGTCCCTCAGCACAATTCTAATTTCCCTATTCCGGAATAGACTCAGTGGCTGATCATAAGCCATTCCTCTTCGCACACTCATGGTTATTGCCAGTCTTTTTCTGTGACTTTCTGCTCAGCTGGCATGCAGAGATATAGGTTTTCTTGCATGTTACATTGGAGTTGCTGAGGTAACTTGTGATGTCACGCAGGTGATTCTTTGACAATACATCACAGCATATTTACTCAGAGCTGTTTTCAGAACTTATAATTGATGGCCAGTACTCTTCAGAGACCAGCAAATATTATATCCATTTTACAGGTGACTAAATTTAGGCACAAAGAAGTGACTTGCCCAAGGTCAGATACTAAGCATACGGCCAGACTACGAATTGAGCGAGGATGCTTGAAAAATTATGAACAAAACATTTTTCCCATTGGAAAATGGGCTTTTGTCAAAATCAAAACATTCCTCCTGAAAAGACGGATTTTGGCAGAATTTCTCATCAGGAAAAAATCAAAATGTAACACTTGGTTCAGGTCACAGCATTATTGGCTTCATAGGCCTGAGCAACATAGCGCTTCATGGGAGTTGTCGTTTTGTGTCCTTCATTCTTCTCAGTTTTAAGCACATGCTTAAGTGCTTTGCTAAATCAGAACCTGTATTATCCCCTCTACTTCAGGTCTCATAAGCAGAGACTGTCTATTATTATTAGTTTACAGTGGCTGGCACAATGGGGTTCTGTGCTTGGTTGGCCCATAAGCACTGGTATAATACACAAAATAAATAACAACCATGGCAAACATCATACTTGCTGAGGTCGCTATGCTAAGCATGCAGCTGTTTTAACCCTCTGTCTTTCCTCCTGCAGACCCAGTTGTTACGGTAGTTATATCTATGGCATTGCTAGGAGGAGGTTAGATTAAAGCTTCTGAAAAAAGCGTTTAGACATAAGACTACTACTGAGGATGAGGAAAGAATAGACACGTTGTAACAAAAGGTTTTCTTTGCAAAAAGATAAAGCACATACTACCACAGAAGGATACCCTGTTGTCCGCTGAGAAATTGCACCTACAATCCTCAGTGATAGGTGTATGTACTTCAGGTTATTTTTCAAGAAAAAGATTCAGTATACCATAGTCAAAATGGTGGAATGTGTAATATATTAATATCAATTTTAAGAATGTGTTTTCTGCACACACACACACACAGAGTGATTGCTAGGAGCAGGACAGAGTGAATGTGTCCATTTTCAACCCCCTGTTTAAAAACTTTAGCCCTGAATGAGCTGTTTTAACTGTATCGTCATTTCACTGGAACTATTTTATTTGAAAAGTCTGTTAACGTTTGTGATCTATGTATGTCCTAGTCACTTTTTAAAGCTATATTAAAATAAAACAAGAAATATATCTAATATTGATCCCATTTTTGAATTGAAATTAGGTGTTTAAATCCTTTAGGTAGCCTTTGATAATCACAGTCTTAGTGAATTTGATTTTTTTGTTTGTTTTGGTCTCTTTAATCAAATATCCAGATGTGCATGCCATTGTGAACATAGACTATGTAGAGCTAAACTTTTTGGCTATTTTATTCCTGGATGAGTTAATAATAATAGGAGATATACCTATCTCCTAGAACTGGAAGGGACCTTTAAAGGTCATTAAGCCCAGCCCCCTGCCTTCACTAACAGGACCAAGTACTGATTTTTGCCCCAGATCCCTAAATGGCCCTGTCAAGGATTGAGTTCATAACCCTGGGTTTTCCAGGCCAATATTCAAACCACTGAGCTATCTTTCACCACATCAGCTGACCCTTCAATATATTATATGAAGATAGAGTGAGATAAAAACAACTTGTGTGACCTTTCTTTTATAATACACCATATTCCATCCATAATATTAATGGATTATTATGAAAATGTGCACTTTGGATGACTTAGGAGACTGTCAGAGATATTTTACATTTTAATATCTCCTGGGTTGTTCAGAAATGTTATATCTCCAAAGACAGATTTCATTTAAAAGATTGAAGACTGTTACTTGAGTTAGATGGAACTTTAAAACTACCCTTGGTACAGCTTTAATTTTTTTCATTTAAAAATGTGGGCATTCTTATTTGGAGAGTTGCTGGGCTGCTATAAAAATACTTAGATAAAGAAAATCATTCTGCAGCAGTTTGTGTTTTTTCCACGTGGGCATCTCTCATTAAAATCTTTTACAATACATTGTGAAGAAATGATATTCCCCTACTCTTCCTTTAAAAGCAAAAGGGAGCCATCCTTTCTGGTACCACTTAGGCTATTCACACTCTACAGCTGGAGGTGTGATTGGGTGGTGCTATATTTGGACCCAGCAGAGCAGGAGATAGACACAGAGGGAGACAGAAACACAGCTGTCTGCTATGCTTGCTTTATTGTCCTTGCTGCAAAAACTGAAACTAACATGAAAATGAGGTTTTGCACTGGGGAGAGCACTTAAACATTTAAAGGAACAGGGCATCAGAGGTCGCCATGCCTATGCTAGCTTTAATCTAGCTAGCTCACTAAAAGCAGTAGTGAAGATGTGGTGGCATGGGCTTCAGCACCAGCTCTGCAAACCCACCAGGGGACTGTGGGTATGTATTTGCATTGCTAGCTTGTGAGAGCTTGGTCAAAGTCCCTTATCCTTCTGTACCCTGGTTCCTCATCCACAACATGGTGTAAATGTCCTTCCCTACTTCACAGGGACATTGTGAGGATAAATACATTAACGTTTGTGAGGCTCTGAAATAGCATGGTGACAGGGGACATCTCTACCTAGGGAGGGGAACATTTGCTGTGGCATGAGGAAGCTTGCATTACCTCTGCTACAGCGACTCCATCAAATCCACCGCTGACTCCTAGCTTGTCAGTTTGGCATTGCCAACTTGAAGCAGAACTAAATAAATGAAACAAAAAGAGATTTCCAGCCAGCTACTGCCTGCCAGATTCTGACTTGCAGCCTCAACATTAAAAAGGATAGGAACAAGGTTACTAAATGCTTTCCTTTTATAAACCCTTTCTCTCTCTTCCAAAGGAAAGAATTATACAGCAGGCAGTGGGACCTCATGTTGCAGGCTAGAATCAATAATCAGCAGGAAATAAAATAATAAATAGCACAATTCTGCCTGCATGAAAGGACAGAAAATAAGATTTCTGGTGCAAATGATGAGTGACAGAGGTGAAAAACAGCCATGTAACCTAATTTGCAAGAAAATGGGGACTACGTCTAATCTAATTGTGACAGAACAAAAACACGAAGTAAACACTCTTGCAATGTGTTTTGAACAGGGCATATTTTCCTTAGTAAAGAAACAGAACTTTTCACAAGAGTTATTTATTCCAACTTTAAAAACAGAGCCAGAGTACTCCCTTTAAATTATAGCACGTGGGCACTTTGTAACAATATCCTTTTCACTCTTGAAGAGTTATTTCACTCACATTTTAATTGCAAAACCCCACTGCTGGGCAACCAGTGTCAGATATTTGCTAAAGACTAACTTGACCTGGAACGCTTCTGAAAGTCTGAGCCTCACAGGTGCGTGTCTGTGCCTGTGGATAATCTAATTGGCTCCAACAGGGTTACACATAGGCATAAGGGTCCTACCTCACAGATCAGCTTGTAGAATGAGGGTCTGGATATCACAGCTCAGGGCAACTGCACCTGTATGCCTCTGTTGTGGTCCAGCAAGGGCACCCATGCTTAGGCTTCCGCTCCCCAGCTGTCACCTCTCTGGGTCAGGGATGTGCATCTATTTCCTTCCAGACCAGGGTAATTCCAGACTGCATGGTTCCCTGCCTGCATTGTGAGCCCTCCACAAGTCAGACTGTCTAAACAGGTCTTCTTTGTCTTCTTTCCTCAGAGACTCTAAACAGCGAAATTGCCCAAAGTTATAAATTACCGCACCACTCTTTCTAAGCAACCACATTTATTCTTAAAATTAAAGCACTACCAAGAAAATACATTAAAATAATCAAAGATCCCCTCAACTCCACTAAGGGCTCTGGCCGGTAAATAGTCCTTGAACCCCCACCAAGGGATTTTCTGTGGTTAAAAGTTCATAACCACCTTGGCTCAGAACTTGCACACCCACAAATCAGTGATTTTCTCCTTTATATAGTTTAGGTCTTTGATCCTTAGAGACTGTGAGTAGATAATCTGTCAGAGAATGGTTTTCTCCTCAAGGCATAGCTTCAAAAGGTTGGATCTGGAGGTGAGGAATTTGCATTCCCACCTCTCCAGTTTTTCCTAGGAACCTCACTTAACTTTAAAAGTTCACATTGTTTAGACCTGTGAATCTGACAACACTTCCCAGGGTTTAAATTAGACAGGTCACCTCCATAGTGGCGTTACATGCAATCCTACAATATACACAAACATTTGCATTTTTCATGCAGTGAACTCCTAAAATACGTAAACTTACTTCAGTAAGTCTTAACTTAATTCAATAAGGTTTGTCCAGGATATTTCAGGAAATTGCCGTATGTGTCACACTAGGTTTCTACCTTTTCCCATCATTTCATCTGTCTGAGCCTCAGTTTCCCCATCTATAAAATGGGGAAAATAATACTTACCTCCTTTGTAAAGTGCTTTGAGAACTATGGATCTACAATGTGCTATAAAAGAGCTAGCTATTATTATATCTATTGTGCAAAATAAAATATTCTCATTAAATCATCCCATGCTGTGTGTAATTAGAATTATTATTAGTTAGGCACTAGCTGTACAAGATGCAGAAGAAAAAGTCCATGCTTCAAGGAACTTACAATTTAAATTCACTGTGGAAGCAATTTTCTTAACTATAATTTTAAAAATAGCCATAAGAAAGGATGCTGCCATTTGAACAGATGTCAAATAAGACTCTGGTTATGTGTTCTTGTTAGAACATATGAGTAAGGACTAAACACGTGCTTAAGCGCTTTCCTGGATCAGGGCCAAAATGTTCTGCACCTTGCAGAATGAGGCTGGAAGAGCAGAAAATGCATTTGAATTAAGACTTAAAGTGACAGGTGCTGTGAATGAGTTAAGTCTGAAAATGTGTCATCAAGTCATGCCAGTCATGGTGGATGTTGCAGCCCTTATGTATATTAAATCGTCTGTTTTTCTAAAAAGAAGTGTGGTTGACTATACCAGGACTTGCAGGCACTGATTGTAATAAGTTTTTAAGGCAAAAGGGTATGGCCAGTCAAATAAAACTCTGCATATTGAAAAGGTCAAAATAATAATTCACATTATTATAATTCTTATTCCACATACTTGGGACAAAGATTTTTTCAAGAGCATAAAATGACCCAGCATTAATCCATTCTGCTGACAAAGTTTATGAAGAGAATGGAGAATTGGCACAAAATGAACACATTAGCATTCCAAACTTCACATTACAATTTAATGATCCTTTTCTTCCTAGATGATAACAAGATCATCTATGCCCCTAAATAGATAAAATGATCCCTAGCATTACCAGGAATGGACCTTTATCCTTTCTCTACTAGGGACTAGAGCTACTGGGGGTTCATGCTCATTAAAATAAGAATTCTTATTTTTTTGGAAGAACCCAGCTCAATGGTAAGACCCCCTGCCAAATACTCTTAGGTAAGAAGAAAGCTTTAAATAAAATGTTCCTAGTTTAAAGATATTAGAAGGCTGTGTGCTTGCTACTTCACACAATCTTAACATAGTGATAAGCCTTTGCATATGAGATCAGCATAACATTTTTTTCCAGGAGAAGTGCCTTTCTGTGATGTTGGCAGCAATTAAAAAGGCTCAGAGGTTCAATTATTTCATGTTATTTTTGTTTTTGTTTCTCTTAAGTGAATTAACATCCCATGAAACATGGTAGATTGGCAGCCAGAGTGACAGTAAAGCCTCCTCAACCACCAGAGTCATAAATCACCGGGTGCAAACTCCCTTTTATAGTTCCTATGTGCATTTAAACCTGGACCTCCGAGACAATCAACAAGGTACCAATTTTGACATGGATTTTTTTTCTTTACAGTACAGATGATTGACTCAAACCTAAGGACTTTTAAACTGTTTTTCTGGGCCCTGCAGAAGATTAATAAGAGTTCCATTGCCTCCTTTTAGACAGCAGATTTGTTTCAGGTTATATATAGTTGTTTTAACTTAAGCTGTCTCCATTCAGTGGCTGATCAGAGTTCCTTTTTTTAAGGAGGTAAATGACAAGAGACATCTTCTTGAGTTTTGTACTGTGTCACACACTGAAGTAGAAGGGATGTTGGGAGGACTGTATACCACTGCTTTTGCTTTGGATCTATGCCCTTCCGGGCTGATGAAGGCTAATAAAGTAGCACAAGGTATACTACTGCTAGAGACTGTCATGGCCTCTCATAGACAGGACAGGTTGTCAGCTGCTTAAGGAAGCATTGGTGTGGCCTTTGGGCAAAGAACCATAGTTTGCTGCTGCTGATGGAGCTAGTTCCCATCCTGTGTCCAATCCTTCATTTTTTATTAATGCTTCTGAGTAGGTTGTGGCAAGACAATCCTCACCATTTCCAGGTGTCTCAGTCTCTTTGACCCTTGCCAGTCCAAACTGGGCATAGATCTGGATCAGCCTAAACTGATATTCAGAAAGGAAATTGCCATATTGGTATGGTCTGTGGGGAGAGTGATGATATAATACCCCTTGTAAATTAGGAAATTCTAAAAGAAAAAAGCCTTCCTCCACTTGAGTTTCCCAGGTAGAAGCCAGCCACATCTGCATAGGGGACCGTTCCCTGAAGCTGGCCTCTGGAGCAGCATCATGAGAAGTAGTGCAGAGTGATTCAATAGCTCTGCATGTCTCAGGAAAGAGACAACAGAGATTGGACAAGCTGAACACATTACTCTGTCCTGCTCACCTCAAGGCATTGAAATTTTGCTTCCGAGCCAGCAATTAGAATGGGGATGGTTCAGAATAAAGTCCCCAAATTTAAATGAAATTCAGTCATTTTGGATCTAGGAATTTGGTTCACGGCCATGCCTAGTAATTATTTTATCAAAATTAATTAAACCTAGGGGAAGGAGGAAATAGTGAAAAATTACACATCATTGACCTAATTAAAATGCTAAGTTATTTTTTTTCTTTTTTTCTGCTTAAATATAAAACTTTTTTGGACTGGAATGAAGCATTTTTCACATTGAACTAATTAACTGCTGTGAATTGAACTACACTGCAATGGAGGAACAGATCACTTGTTGAGGATGATACACAATGGCATTCACTGATATTATAGAAGATATGAAACCATAAACTGATAAGTGAAAACCAACAAAACTGTCGAGGGTGACCAGGCATCCAGTTTTTAAATGGACAGTCCCATATTTAAGTCTTTCTAAAAGGGTCCCGGCTTTTTCTTAAAAACGGGCAAATTGCCCCGTATTTTCTGTCTCTCCCCAATCATTACTGGCAGTTCCTGCTGCTGGCAGGATCTCTGCTTGCCAGACGCCCACCCACCAGCGGTGAGTGTTTGTGGGGGGTTCCGTGGCCGACGACGGGGGTGGGAGTGCAAGGCTGGTGGCGGGGCGAAGCTGCAGCACGCAGGGCTGGGGTGCTTCCCCTGCTGGTCTGTCAGAGCAGCCCACCCTGCGTGCTGGCTCTCGGCCAGTAGGGCCTCATCCCCTGGCCCATTTCTGGCTGGCACTGGCTGGGCTGTGAGCTGCAGTGGCTGGTGAGTACGGGCAGTCACCAGGCAGCATCTGGTTAAGTGTCGCCTGCTGCCCACCCATCTGCCCTCTATGTGCTCCCCCTTGCACTGTCCTCTCTCTGCTTTGCCCCTTCACCTTCCCCCCCAGACCTGCTGCTCCTCCATATCCCCCAGCGGTGCGTGTCCCGCTCCCAGTGCTGTGTGAGAACCAGCCCTGGTCAGTGCATTCAGCTCACCAACAGCCTGGCTGGCAGGAGCCTTCCTCCCCACACTGCCTCTGGCTGGGCTGGTGACCCCGGAAAGCCCAAGACCTTTGGGCCTGGGGCACTGGCCAGGAGGAGCTGAGCCCTGCATGTGCCAAAGCCCCACACAATGCTGGCTTGGCTGGCGGAGAGGAAAGCGATTTCTGCCAACCTGTTCCCATCCCCAACCTGCAGGCTCCACAGCAGCCCCCTGAGCAGAGGCTTAGCACCCTCTTTACCTCCCCTACTCTGGGTCCTGCCCCCAGGGATCATGGGGCTGCTCTGTCCCCTAGTCACCCTCCCCTGCAGAGCCACCTCTAGCCAGGTCCACTGAAGTCCCTGCAGTCAGGTTCCCTGGGGCACAATACACCCTTTGGACTTAACCCCTTCCTGTCCACACTGTAGCCAGGGAACAGGAGGAGGTTGGGTTATGTTAAAAACATGAGAACGGCCATACGGGGTCAGACCAAAGGTCCATCCAGCCCAGTATCTTGTCTGCTGACAGTAGCCAATGCCAGGTGCCCCAGAGGGAGTGAACCTAACAGGAAATGATCAAGTGATCTCCCTCACTATGTTGGTGCAGCCAGCAGCAGCCTGCAGGTGTTAGCTGCCTTTCCACACTGTGTGGTCAGGAAGGTACAAGCTGCTTCCAGCCACAGTGAAGTATGGGTGGGGGAAGAGAGGAGCTCTGCAAAGACACAGGGCAGGTAATCCCTTCTCTCGCCCTCCTCCCCTGCAGCTGGAAGCAGCTCCTGTCCCTTCCCTCCCACACAGTGCTGAAAGGTGCTGCTGGCCACATTCTGATGTGAACCCTGGCAGAAATCTGGTGGGGGGGCATATGACCCTGCGTGTCACCCCCATACGTTGCCTCGGGAAAATGTGCAGCCAGGTACCAGGAAATGTGGGTCTATCCCAGGGGCCCAGCTAGGCATGGAGGGCAGAGAGTGCTGGGCACGGAGGGGAGGGTCGGTTGGTCACACCCCCCATGTGAGAGAGGTGTATGGGAGTGTGTGTGTGTCACCTCTCCCCATGTGAACCCTAAAGCCTTAAAGATAAGAAGGTAAATAAAAAGAATCCAACTAAGGCCTTGTCTACACTACAAGACTATTTCGAATCTACTTAAGGCGAATTTGTGGATTCGACCTTATGAAGTCGAATTTGTGTATCCACAGTAAATACACTAATTCGAATTTCTGAGTCCACAGTAACGGGGCTGGCGTCGACTTTGGAAGCAGTGCACTGTGGGAAGCTATCCCACAGTTCCCGCAGTCCCCGCTGCCCATTGGAATGCTGGGTAGAGCCCCCAATGCCTCCTGGGGAAAAAATGTGTCGAGGGTGCTTTTGGGTAACTGTTGTCATTGAACCGTCAATCACGCCCTCCCTCCCTGAAAGCTCCGGCGGGAAATCTGTTCGCGCCCTTCTCTTGTCAGTTACAGCGCGTACGCCACAGCACTGCGAGCATGGAGCCCGCTGCGATCATTGCTGCACTTATGGCCGTTGTCAACTCCTCGCACCTTATCATCCACCTCTTCCACAGTCAGCTGCTGAGAAATCGGGCGAGGAGGCTCCGGCAGCGCGGTGAGGACAGGAATTCACAGAGTGGCGCAGACTTCTCACAAAGCAGGGTACGCTGCGCCGTGGAGATCATGGTGGGAATGGGTCAAGTTCATGGTGTGGAACGGCGATTCTGGGCCCGGGAAACAAGCACGGACTGGTGGGACCGCATAGTGCTGCAGGTCTGGGATGAATCACAGTGGCTGCGAAACTTCAGGATGCGTAAGGGCACTTTTCTTGAACTCTGTGACTTGCTGTCCCCTGCCCTGAAGCGCCAGGACACCCGGATGCGAGCAGCCCTGAGTGTGCAGAAGCGAGTGGCCCTCTGGAAACTTGCAACGCCAGACAGCTACCGGTCAGTAGCGAACCACTTTGGCGTCGGCAAATCTACCGTGGGGGTTGCTGTGATTGAAGTAGCCCACGCAATCGTTGAGCAACTTCTCTCAAAGGTAGTGACTCTCGGAAACGTCAAGGACATCATAGATGGCTTCACCGCGATGGGATTCCCAAACTGCGGTGGGGCTATAGATGGGACTCACATCCCTATCCTGGCACCAGCCCACCAGGCCAGCAAGTACATTAACTGAAAGGGCTACTTTTCAATGGTGCTGCAAGCACTGGTAGACCATAGGGGACGTTTTAACAACATCTTCATTGGGTGGGTGGGCAAGGTTCATGACGCGCGTGTGTTCAGGAACTCTGGTCTGTTTAAACGCCTCCAGGCAGGTACTTTCTTCCCGGACCACAAAATAATGGTTGGGGATGTGCAGATGCCTACAGTGATCCTCGGGGACCCAGCCTACCCGCTAATGCCCTGGCTCATGAAGCCCTATACAGGTGCCTTGGACAGAGAGAAGGAACTCTTCAACTACCGGCTGAGCAAGTGCAGAATGGTGGTGGAGTGTGCTTTCGGACGTCTCAAGGGGAGATGGCGGAGCTTACTGACTCGCTCGGACATCAGCAAAAAGAATATCCCCGTAGTTATTGCTGCTTGCTGTGTGCTACACAATCTCTGTGAGAGCAAGGGCGAGACCTTTTTGTCCGGATGGGAGGTTGAGGCAAATCGCCTGGCTGCAGTTTACGCTCAGCCAGACACCCATGCCGAGAGAATATCCCAGCGGGAAGCGCTGTGTATCCGGGAGGCTTTGAAAGCAAGTTTCCTCGGAGAGCAGGGTAACCTATGACTCTCCACTTGCTTTCAAGAGAAACTGATCCTGGGCCTGTGTCTGTATGTGTCGATTTCAATCTGCAGTTACATACCCCGTTCTCCAAGTTTCCCCCACTTCCAAAGCACATTTTAAAGCAAATTAATTGTTACGCTCATTATTAATAAATCTTTGTTTTACTTTGCATTTCTGTTCAGGTGTTGAAACATGGACGCATACTGTGCTGGGCACGGTGTGCACTGATGTACAGACCGCTTGTTCCATAGAGGAATGACATCCTCCTGCTCCTACATAGGTCTCTGGGGTGGGGGACGGTTGCAAGTGGTTGTGCATGAAGGGGAGGGATTGCAGGAAGGGGTGGGTTTGCAGGAAGGGGCGAGTGGTGCCTTCTTTGGATAGGGGTTTGGATGACGGCAGTGGGCTGCGGGTTTGGGCGTAGGAAGGGGTGAGGGGTGTGGGGGAAGGGTGAGTATCTGTCCATGGATGAGGGCTCTTGTTGGGGCTCAGGGCAGCGGAGAGGCTCGTTGCTACGGTGGAAGTGCATGGTAAGGGCAGCGTGCCTTAACATTAAGGGGGTGGCAGGCGCTAGGACCCTGGACAAGCATACACATCACAGAATGACCCGGGGCAGCATACACCACACAGAGTGACCCTGGTGCCTACTGACTGCAGTGTGTGTGTGCCCTGCAGTTGATCATGCCCCCAAGTCTGTACCCTGGTAATGTAGGCTATACCGTGCAATTATAAATCCCCTCCCCCCCCCATACACAAAAAAATCCTCTGACACGAAAGACGTGACCGAAACAGTGAATAACAGCAAACAGCTTTTAATAATCTAATACACAGTGGGGGGATGAAACTTGGATTTGGGACTGGGTGAGCCTGTAAGGGAAGCACTTCTACAAATTTATAGCGTGAGAGGTGTGTGGTACATTAGCGCTATGCAGTGGTGCAGTGACAGTTCTCACGGCCCCTACCGCCCCTCCGTCTTGTACTTTTGGATGAGGGGGGGCAGGACTTCTTGGCGGGGGAGGGCGGTTGCAGATACACTGCAGGGGGGCTCTGTCCTCCTGCCTGCGGTCCTGCAGAACATCAACAAGGCGCCGGAGCGTGTCCGTTTGCTCCCTCATTAGCCCAAGCAGCGTTTGAGTCGCCTGCTGGTCTTCCTGCCGCCAGCTAGCCTCCCGTTCGATGTGTGTGCGATGCTGTTGACATAGGGTCTCCCTCCACTGTCTCTGCTCTGCCGCCTCGGCTCTGGAGCAGGCCATCAGTTCTGCGAACATCTCGTCCCTAGTCTTTTTCTTTCGCCGCCTAATCTGCGCCAGCCTCTGCGAGGGGGATGCCGGGGCAGTCCGGGAAAGACCCGAAGCTGTGTGATGGGAAAAGTAACTGATTTCCTTGAACAGATACATGTTTGCGAACAGTGAACACAGTCTAGTCAGTTTCTCTGAACAAGACCATACAGGGCAACAAGTCTCACGAGATCTCAGGACAAGTTCGAGATTTCGGAATACGCTCTCATTGGCTGCAGCATTGCACAGGAGAGTGGACAAGTGGGGAGAGACAGCTGAATCCGTCTAGCAGACAGTCCTGGTAAGCCTTACAGTACATTCTGCTTATCAGTTAATGGATAGCTGTGCCCTCCCGCTAAAGGCAATCTGGAAATCATATACTCTGACCCTTTTCCAGCCACTCCCGCCAGTGCACGGGAAAGATCAATGTATGCTTTTCCTATGTGGCCTACAACACGTGGCTGTTAAGCGAGGGTCATTGTTATGCAAAGTAAAAGTCAACCATTCACAACAGTAACAATACACTAATTGCCCTAATTTGATGCAGCATTTCATGAACGAGATCACCTTGATGCGGGTCCCTCGGAGTCACAAAGAGCGGATGCTAAGGGAAGCCCTGCAGAGACCAGGACCATATGCGGCCATGCTTGTGGAGGCGATGATTCCCATCTACATAAGGATGTCCTGGCGCGGAAGAGTGTGCTTCCATGGAACACCCAACAAGGCACCTCTCCCCAGGAACCTCCTGCGGAGGCTTTTCGAGGACCTAAATGAGACCTTTCTTGAATTGTCCCTGGAGGATTATTGTTCAATCCCTATATGTGTGGACCTACTTTTCATATAGTTTTTCATTGAAAATTTTATATATAGTATTTCTATTTTTTTATACCTGTTTTATAAAAAATAAATGTTTACATGTTTATAGCACTTACCGCCTGATCCTTCCCCTGATTCAGAGTCCGGGTTAACGGCCGCGGAGGGTTGGTAGGGGATCTCTGTGAGGGTGATGAAGAGATCCTGGCTGTCAGGGAAAGCGGTATTGTGTTGGCTGTCGCCTGCGCCGTCCTCCACAGACCCTTCCTCATCTTCCCCATCGGCGAACATCGAGGAGGAACTGTCCAGGTTCACTATGCCATCCACTGAGTCCACGGTCACTGGTGGGGCAGTGGTGGCAGACCCACCTAGAATGGCATGCAGTGCCTCGTAGAAGCAGCATGTCTGGGGCTGGGCTCCGGAGCGTCCGTTTGCCGCTCTTACTTTTTGGTAGCCTTTTCTCAGGTCCTTGATTTTCACGCAGCACTGCATTGCATCCCGGCTGTATCCTTTCTCGCCCCACACACCGATCAGATCCAGGACTTCCCGGTCTGTCCATGCTGGGGACCTCTTTCTATTCTTGGATTGGCCGGACTCCTCTGCTGGAGAGCTCTGCATCGTTGCAGGTGCTGTGGAGCTCGCCCCGATGTCCAGCCAGGACGTCAGATTCAAAGTGCCCAGACAGGAAAAGGAATTCAAATTTTCCCGGGTCATTTCCTGTGTGGCTGGTCAGAGAATCCAAGCTCCGACTGCTGTCCAGAGCGTCAACAGAGTGGTGCAGTGTGGGATAGCTCCCGGAGCTACTAAGTTCGATTTGCATCCACACCTAGCCTAATTCGAGCTAGCCATGTCGAATTTAGCGTTACTCCACCTGTCAGGGTGGAGTACCGAATTCGAACTAAAGAGCCCTCTAGTTCGAATTAAATGGCTTCCTGGTGTGGACGGTTGAGCGGTTAGTTCAAATTAACGCTGCTAAATTCGATTTAAAGTCCTAGTGTAGACCAGGCCTTACTCAGTATTTCTTTTTAATGGGGGCTCAGTCAATTTCAGTCAACTTTATGTTAATTTGAACGTTTTTACTGCATAGTTCTGACTGATTGCCATTAAGCTCACTTGAATATGAGTAATTTTACCAAGTTTGCCATATTCAGCATAGGGAAATATGGTCATCCTAAAACTATCAGACAGATTAAAGATGTTGCTGAGAAATCAGTCAATAACTTGTATGGAGTAGCATAAGCACTGTATCCACTATTAGCTGAGAAAACTGGAACATAAATCAGGTAAGAACATATACTTGTTTTAGTTCTCAGAGGGAGTACAGTGAGGGATTGACAAAGTGGGCACACTGTTTACTTAGATCATAAACAGACTGATTTAAATCACTCTGCCAAAGGGAAATTTAAATTACGACCAAGAGCAGCCAAGCAGAAAACTGTTTCAGAAGACTAAATATCCCTGCTTAATGGTCTATTTAGCCCATTGTAATAAAAAGCAACTTCATTCAAATCATCCAATCTTTTCATCCTTAGAAGGAGATTTGTGTGTTTCATCTAGAGTACTTGGGAAAATGCTTCACTAAGAAAATACTTTCTGCCTATAACCATTAAAAAGACCTTATTAGTCAGCCACCACCCAAGGGACATAGGGTTGGGATTTTTGTGTGTTAATATGTTTAGTTTGTACAGAAAACGAATACATTGGATACAATGAAAACATTAAGTAAAGCTTTGTAAAGCATTATAAGTCTCTTACCTGATCTTTAGTCATCTCCAGGCTGCTACAGAAGTCTATGGGGAAAAGCATGCTGATTCCTCACACTGAGCAGTAGTATGCAATTAGTTATAAATCCAGCACCTCCAAATAAGAACAAAAATGTTTGTTTTCAGGACAGTATTGACAGCTGTAAACTCTTGTGAATGGAGAATCCAGCACATAATTCCAAAACTACTCTGAGGTTTTGTTTTTTGGTGTAAACATTTGCAGGTCACCCATTAAAAACAGATCTCGATTTAGTATAGGCCTCATTTGTTTCAATAGAAAGTATTGAATCAAGCTGCTGCCACGGCATCAGTTGAGCCTGATAGAAGTGATAGAGATGACAGAGAACTGAGGTTACTGAGTAAGTAATATGCACAGAGGACTGTGCCTTGGTATAAGACTAGTATGCTAAATGTACTGGCCTATAGAAAGGTTTTGAAGGATTAGATTTTTAAACATCAATTTCCCCCCGCCCCTTTCCACTAAATCAACCAGAAACACAACATTTCCATCAATAATAATAGAAATGTACAGATAGGCAAAGAAAAATACTGCTTGAGAACTTAGTAACATTTGATTTAAGATATTTACTTTGAATATTTTGACATATGATGTTGACAATTTGTGTTTTAACAGTTATAAAGCTGGTTTTTTTTATTTCAAGGTCTACTGTCATTAAATAATTATCTGACCCCCCCCCATAAGCTGTCACAAAAGTAAAAATTTTAATTGATAAACATTAAAAAATGCTTAAAAACCACAAGTCCGCACAACTATGAAATTTAAATCAATTAAAATAAAAAGTGCTTAAAATAATCAATATAATCTATCAAAATGATAAAGAATAAAATAAAAATGGAATTCTACCAAGCCCACCTATAGACCTCCTGAAGACTTAAACATCAGACTTACCAGTTAAAGTCGTTCAGCCAATGAGCTCAGAGAAGTCTGTTCCTTCACTTAAATTTACCAGCCAGAGCTGCAGCTCCAGTAACCTCACAGGATATGTCTATGCTGCAATAAAAGACCCGCAGCATGGCCACTGCTGGCCCAGGTCAGCTGACTTGGGCTCAGGGCGTTTGGGCTGTGGGGGCTATAAAATTGCAGTATAGACATTCAGTCTCAGGCTGAAGCCCTGGCTCTGATATCCTGTGAGTGAGGAGGGTCTGAGAGCCCAGGCTCCAGACTGAGACCAAACAGCTACACTGCTATTTTTAGCCTCTCAGCCCAAACCCCACAAGCCTGAGTCAGCTGACCAGGTCTCTGAGACTGAGTGCCATAGGTTTTTTAGCACAGTGTAGACACACTGAGAGGCCTATACCTTGACATCAGCAAATAAGAATGATAGCATTTTGCATACACTTTGCACTGGTGTAAATAACTCTTCAAGAAGCAGGGCATCAGTTAACTGAGCCCTTCATAGATGACTTATGGCCCAGATTCAGAGGGATGAGGACTTCCTGCCATTCTCATTGCGGTTAATGGGAGTTAAAACTGCCCAACACATCTCAGGCCCTTAATAGTTATTCTGTGCTTGTATAAGGAGTATTTTAAAAAAGATTTTTGACTGCAGATAGATATTTCCAGTGGTGCAAGTAGAATTCATTTCTTACTGGTACGCTGCACCAGCTAAAGGAGAGAGGCATGTGACCTCCCCACGTGACCCCCCACGTGACTCCTCCCCACCTGTCCCCCATTCCGGGGCTCCACGCTCTCCCCCTCCCCATGATCCATCCCTGGGCGGTGGGCTCTGTCCTCCTCCTGCTGTGCCAAATCGCAGGGCTGTCCAGAACCACAGTGGCAAAAAGAGCAGAATGTGGGGCCACCGGGCAGCCCCTCCAGTGCAGCTGTACTGCTGCTGGCCCCACCCCGAGCCCTGTCCTCCTTTGAGGCTGCTGTACAGACCCCAGACAGGAGTTAGGAGATGCAGCTGCTGGGATGCAGGAAGGGCTGGGGACAGGGTTGGGTGCGGTACAGCAGCACTGGAGGAGCTGCCAGCATGGGATCGCCCAGCAGCCTCAGGTTCTGCTCCTCCTGTGTCTTTCCGGTACAGCTTACCGGCTGTAAATACCTTACTGGTACGGTGTGCCAGCTATACATATCTTACTGGTACAGCATACTGTACTGGACCACTCTACTGGCAGCACTGGATAGCTCGGTCCTTTAGCTCTCTTCCTGAAGATTAAAAGATATGTCAGGCAGGTCACTGCTATCGTGGAATTTTGTGCTTCTGTTTAAATTGTACAAAATTAAAGGCAAGAAGAATGTTCAGTATAATGCACTGTTTTGGGAGGGGGGAGGAATGGCTGAAAGTATATTTTTTAAATACTTAGAACCCAAAAACAATTACATCTAATAGCTTGAAATGATGACTACTAGTTTAACCTAGGACTAACAAGCATTCAGGTTACTTGCAATTTGCTACACTCATTTTAATTGAAATAGAGGCGATAAACAACATTTTGTCTGTTATGCTTGTTTGAATCAACATGAAAAATGCTGATTTTCCAAAGAGCTGTGGCTCACAAACTTAGGAAAATCTATTTAGAATAAAAATGCTTTGCATTCAAGAGTAATGCATATAAAGTTTTTCAGTTTGGTAAAACTGAGCTGTTCGTTTTCATTTAGCAGGGACAATGGCTAAGGAAGGCAGAGGTCTGTTATTTTTACATACAAATTACATTTCCATGCAATTCCTTCTCAAGAAATATTTCAACATATCACCATAAAATTCTAACTTAATAATAAAATATTAAGTCTTAAAATTTCTAAGAAACAAAGACAGCTTTATATATTAAAGTCAGTGGAATTACTTGGTCTTGTATTGTGTTACAGGTGTGTTGACCCTTGGTATGTTAAAATTACAGACACCTAGATCAGGTAACAAACGAGCCTTGGTGCTTTTTTTGGCCTTGTCTGCAAGACACGTTTGTCCTCCTCCACCCACCCATAACATAATTTATTTTTTTTGCCTTGGTTTCCACAGACAAGATCAGCTCCCAGACTGCTGCACTGGGCATCATAGTATGGGGAGTAGGTGAGGAGCCCTCAGTGGTGAAAGAACAGGTTAAGGACTATTTAGAAAAGCTGGATGTGCACAAGTCCATGGGTCCAGAACTAATGCATCTGAGTGTCACAATAAAAATTGCCCCCAATGGGGTCCCCTGGGTAAGCACCAACATTGTATATTGCTAACACTTTTAAATGCATTGGAAAGCATCTTGGGAAGGGTTAAAGGTGTGAGTGTGGAGTGGAAGATTCCTTTGCAGTTTACAAGAGGCCAAACGGGGAGGAAGGGAGAAAGGAATGGGTTAACTCGATGCTCCAGCTGGGCCCGAAGATAAGGAATGAAACTGCAGCCCAAGGCCAGCACATACAAACAGGCTCTCTGCTGCCAAACAGCCGGAAGCCTGTATCTCAACCCCAGCCAGCCATGAGAAAGGAGAACTGAGCCAGACAGAATTGAAGGGGTTGCAAAACTAGTAAGATTGTGAAGGTCAGTGAGTTGGAACACAACAGTCTCACGACCCTGAAACCGGTGTGTTTTGGAAAAGCTAAGGGAGCCACAGAAGGCCAGTTCTGACTGGTACAGAGAGCACGGAGGAAAGGGGTCCCTGGAGGAAACGCCCCCAGAAGAACCCAGGGTTTAAGACCCTCCCGAGAGCTGAAGCAAGTCGGAGATTTACAGTGGACCCTAGACAACCTGTGCACAGGAAAGAACTCTCGACTACCCTTCCACCTCTTCTTCTAACATTACACCCAGGCTTGGCCAGCCTTGGGTTGTGAGTGTGTAAGTATGAAAGTGGGTTAGGACTTGGGCACTAACTCTTTCTTCCTCCCTCTGAGTGACATGGGGCGTGCCCAGCACTCACTGCTGTTATTTGGTTAATAAAGCTTTAAACTTAGTCACTAAGGGTAGGTCTATACTTACCCACCAGGTCGACGCGTAGAGTTCGACTTCTCGGAGTTCGAACTATCGCGTCTAATCTAGACGCGATAGTTCGAACTCCGAACGCACTCCCGTCGACTCCGGAACTCCACCACCGCGAACGGTGGTGGCGGAGTCGACGGGGGAGCCGCGGACTTTGATCCCGTGGCATCTGGACAGGTAGGCAGTTCGAACTAAGGTAGTTCAACTCTTAGTTCGACCTCCCCCAGTGTAGACCAGGCCTTAGTCACTCCTTCATCTCCTCCCCTAAAGATCCTGCAGCCTCAGCCTGATCACCTGAAGCTCCAGGCAGATTGGTAACATAAATCTGTCACATTTTTGGTGAAGTGGGAGGGGGGCTCTGCGGAGTGCACCAACTGTTCTAACCTGTACTAACGAATTGTGTCGGCATGTTCAGGAAATGAAAGGTCACGATTGTGGACTCAGAAATCCTGCAGTCATGGGCGACGGCATTCACAATGGGTTCAAGGCTGGATGCACGGGCATTATGTAGCGCGGACACTGGAGTCCTGCTGCCTGGCCTGCTGGTGTCACAGGAGGCTGGTGGACCTGATGCTTGAGCCACGGAAGGGGTGCTAAAAAGGGATGGGACCCTGTTGCCTCTTTCAAAGGGGGTGAGGACCTCTCCCAGCTGGAGAGGGCTCTCACCAAGGTGGGACACAATCCCTGGGGGCACAGGGCAGAGCTTCAGAAAAGTGTGCAAATTTGGCAGGATTTGTTAGACCTGTATGCTGAGTATGAAAGGCAGAAGGGTAAAAACTTGGGGGTAGCGGTGGGATTGGTATAGACATTTGTGTTTTGTATGAGCATGGGCACGGAAGAGTTATAAAGGTAAAAGAGATTCATAAAGAAATATGTTTGGGTGGTATTTTCTATATGAAACCCAACTCTGAAGGATATAGGAATGTGGGCAAATAGTGGTAGCACCTGTGTAGGAAATGTTTAGAAGGAAACAATCCAAAAATGATACTTTGTTCAAGAGATAAATCCTTTTAAACAGATCTTGCTCTGTTAAACCAAACTCTGAAGAATATAGGAGTTTGGGCAGTGTAGTATTTTTTTGTGAGTAATGTTGTGGTGATTTCACAATTTTGAAAGAAATGTTTAAGGAAAGGGAGCAGGAGGGGTGGGGGCTAGTTAAGGAGCCCACCCTCATTGATAAACTGGTAGTGGAACAAAACCTGTGCCCATGGAAAGGGACGGTTCAGTGAGGAAAGCAGGATCAGGCCCAGACAAGCAGGCAGGCAACAGATAAAAACATTGGAAAACAGGTTGGAGGCCCTGAGGGCATAGTGGCAGGAGTAAGGAAAAGAGAAAGAGCAAACATGGGAAATTCAGATCCCTGAAATAGTACTTGGAATGATGAAATCTGAGTTGATTAAGGTGCCATTTTGGGAGATAAGCAAGTGATTTAAGGAAAGAGTAAAAAGTTAACTCTGCAAAGGCTGGAGGAAATTAAGCAGTTAAACGTAGTGAAAATATTAAAAAGGAAAAGTATTATAAAAAGAAAATTCTTGGTCTCTTTGCAGCCATTCTGAAGGAAAAAATGGGCCCTTTTCCAAGGGAATGTCTGTAAATAATCCAGGCAAAGAGACTATCTAATTGAAATCATTTGACTGCGGACAATTTAGTCAAATTTGCTGAAAGAATATAAGGGGGTTCTATTGGAACTTAACTGCCCCAAATGTATAAAGGGAATGTAATCTATATACAGCTATGTAAAAACAGAGCAGTGTAGAAGGACTGTGCATTTTCCCTAGGACATGTGCAGTGTATATTGTAGAAGGGTAAAAAAAATGCAAACGTACCATGCTACTTAATTAAAATCCTATTAGGGCTCCAAAAGGAGCCACAATAGGTTGTGTTTCCTTTTTTCAGATTTTTGTATGTTTTAAAAGCAGGAGTTAAAAATGAAAAGTAATCAAAATTCTGGTGAAAGTTGATTGTGTCCCTCTTAAGACAGAGTCTCTGAGCTGCTAATAGCTTTGGATCCAAAAGCAAGCCCAAAAGCATCGTGTTAATGCAAATTACCTAACTGATAAAGGTAGAAGCTGTTGAAACCTGGCCTGCCTCTAGAACAAACATAGGAAAATATGGGGGTAATTCCTCAGTTTTGCCTGCAATCAGCAAGGGTACTTGTAAAAGAAAGGAACGTTTTAAGAAATAATCTGCCACCCCAAAAGGGGTAGAAACATGTTCTTTTTGTCTTTCTGAAAATCAGAAAAAGCTGATACCAGCTGAAGAGCAACCCCAAATACCATGAATCTACTGTCACAATAGAAATTGAGTTTTGTGTTCTATGTTTTGTCTTGTGTTGTTTGTCTTGTTGCTAGCATTGTTGTATATTAAAAAAAAAATACTGCAGGGAAACATCCTCAGGTAGTAAACACCATATTAGGAGGAATTAGTTTTGAAGCAGGGATTATAAATATTGTAAACCTGAAGGTAATTAAAAATAAATTAAGCTCTCTGTCCCAGCTACAGGACAGCCTAATACAGAAACAAATGGAAATAAAAAAAAAACGTACTGCTATAGCTATGGGATGGACTGAAATGCAGATACTTGCTTTGTCCACCTTGGAACTCAAAACGTTTTGGGTAATATCAGGAAACACCAAGGTTTTTATACACTTGCTAAAGCAAAGAAAAAGATTATCATTTGATACTTAGCAATATGAATGGATGCAGTATGTTTCTAGCATAGTAAGGCCAGACCTTTTAATTGGGAAATTATTGTTAAAAATGCACACCAACAAGCTCTGAAAGCAAAGATATGAAAAGTTAGCCCACTCCTCATATGGCACATGGAATCCTTCTGGCTACCCCAGACCTCAAGCCAGTGGGCTGGGAAGGGAGGGAAGCTATTGGACACCAGAGGTTGTACCTAGTGGACTCCTCAAAAGTGGATGTGCTTGTCCTTGCCTGTTGCTCAAGAGCCTTGTAGTAAAGACATTTCACTAGGATCCTGTATGTGGGATGAATTGGATAATGAGACTAAAGTACTGTATAATGGGCAATGTGTATGTGTTAATTCCTGGGAAGAAATGTTTTGGGAGGATGGAAGTGTTCCAAATGTAAATGTAATGTAAGTACTCTGTTTACCAATAATCACATTTATTATTTGCCACAACCAAAAAAGTTTCAGCTGTGCCCAGTTAAGGGAGGAGCTATGTGAATCCTGCGAAGCCGTAGAGGCCGCTTTAGATAAGAAAAAGGCCAAGCGTAAGGGAATGTCATTAAAGACATCCGGGGATAGCAAATTGAAGACAAGGTAATGTTGCAAAAGCTGGGGAAGGCAGCCCACATTCTGGACATCAAGTGGGTGGGTCTGAACTCCATTGTGAATCGCATCTCCCTGGTAGTGTACCAGCTTCAGCTACAAGGCAAACTAAAATGAGCGCATGCCAATCAGCTCAAAACATATGTTTCTCCCTAGGTTTCTGGTCATGGTGTCAAGGGCCTCAGTTGTGGACCTGCCATCTGCCTGGACTATCCAGGTTTCCATCTGTTCATGGGATTATCTGGATAATTATAATTATGAGGAGGGAAAATACCTCAAGAGGCTCTCCCTAGTTCGAGCTGCTGATGGGGCCCAAGCCACAATGTGGTGTAAGGCTGGAGGGGAGGTGCCGTGGAGGCAGTGCATAGTCTGGATAGACACAGTAGGGCCACAGGAAAATACCTGATGGGTGGCTCTGACCTCCCCTGGACCCCAGAGGGACAAACCCTGTTCCTCATGTGGTGGCCTGGAGCGGAATGGGAAGTCCTTTGGCAAGCAATAGTAATTTCTGATCCCTAGGTGTAATATTGTTGTTATGACCTCCTAAACCAGGCAAATGACATCCATGATGGAAGCGAGGGAGGGCTGTAATGGGATGACTAATAGCTGACATAGTTTTTGTATGTGCCTCAATTTCCCCCAATGGGTGCATTTATGTTGCTCTTTTTCTTTCCCTTTTGCTTTGTTACAGGACAGGCAGTAATAGCAAGAGCCCAGGGACACCCCGAACAGGAGTGGTGGGACTGCTCTTGCTGCTTCAGGCCTGAAGAATCCTTTATTGTGATACAATGTGTGTATGGTGGCATATTTTTATGGGCATCCTTGGGTTTCTGACACTTTTGTCCTCCTTTGTTAATTTTACCAAGATCCAAAATTGGCCATAGTGGAAGAAAACGTTTATTATCCATTGGGGGGGGGAAGGAAGGGGGTAATTGGGGCACATCATCCTGGAAATGTGGCTCCGCGTATTACCTGCATTTTTCCAGGGGTGGCCCCCTGACAAGAGCCCCAGGTTCCCGGCCCTGCATATCCCTCCCAAATTGGGTCCCAAATGGGGTTAAGGTCATAATTAAGGCCGGGGACCAACTAGCATGGGATTCTGTGTGCTCCCAGCTCCAACAATATTTGACCCAGCAAATCTGTAGCATCCAGAAGGATGTGCTCCATAAAGCCTGGCCCAGAGAAATCCATTTCCACTCAGGGATTCCCCAGAAGCAATGGCCTTTTTGCTATACCTGGAAGCTCACTAACTGGAAGTGCACAGGCATAGCCTGCTTCTTCATGGCCTTTGGCCCCATAAAAGGAGTATGGGCCCCTGCTATAAAAATCCAACCAAGCCTTTGAGAAGGCTTCCTCTGGCACTGGGTGGTCCATTGCGATGTGTAGGAGGTGGCTCCCCACAGTGACACCGCTTGCTTTTACAATCTCAAGTGAAAAATTTTTCAGTGCATTGACCCACTGTTATTCAAAATATTGTTAATATTTCTAACTATATTGTGTTTAATTTTTCATGGATTACACCCAATGTTTTTCTCCCATTGGAGCACACCCAGGAGCAATTGACCAGACAGACAGATGCCTCCTCCTTTACAGTGTTGCAGCACACATTCAACCTGGAAAGAGCTGCCTTTGCCACAGCCATTCAGATGGGGCATCTATGTCAACAAGGAAATATGTTATGCTACGTTACTAATGAAGCTAGAAGCTACTACTGGCTTGTGTATGCAAGTGTTGCTGCTCTAATAATTTTGTTTTTGCTATATTGCTGTTTGTGTAAAAGGCCAATGGTGACACTAGCCACACTGTCAGAGGGAGGGTAAAAACCTAAGTGGTGACCCCTTACAATGGAATGTAGATTCAGAGTCAAGGGGGGAAATGTCACAATACAAATTGCCCCCCCATGGGGGTCCCCTGGGTAAGCACCAGCATTGTATATTGCTAACGCTTTTATATGCATTGGAAAGGATCTTGGGAAGGGTTAAAGGTGTGAGTGTGGAGTGAAAGATTCCTTTGCAGGTTACAAGAGGCCGAAGGGGGAGGAAGGGAGACAGGAATGGGTTAACTCAACAATCCAGCTAGGACCGAAAATAAGGAATAAAACTGCAGCCCAACGCCAGTGCACACAAACAGCCTCTGGGCTGCCAAACAGCCGGAAACCTGTATCTCAACACCAGCCAGCTGTAAGAAAGAAGAACTGAGCCAAACAAAATTAAAGCGGTTGCAAAACTAGTAAAATTACAAAGGTCAACAAGGTAAAACACAACAGTCTTGTGACCCTGAAACTGGTGTGTTTTGGGAAAGCTAAGGGAGCCGCAAAAGGCTAGTTTGAACTGGTACAGAGAGCACGGGGGACAGGGGTCTCTGGAGGAAATTACCCCAGAAGAACCCTGGGCTTAAAACTCTTCTGAGAGCTAAGCAAGTTGGAGATTTACAGCGAACCGTAGACGACCTGTGCACAGGGCAGAACTCTAGACTACCCTCCCCAAACTTCTTCTTACATTATACCCAGGCTTGGCCAGCCTTGGGTTGTGCGTGTGTAGGTATGAAAGTGGGTTAGGGCTCGGGCACTAACACTTTCTTCCACCCTTTGAGTGACGTGGGACACGCCCAGCACTCACCACTGTTATTTGATAAATAAAGCTTTAAACGTAGTCACTTGGTGTGCTCCTTCATCTCCTCCCCTAAAGATCCTGTGGCCTCAGCCTGATCACCTGAAGCCCCAGGCAGATTGGTAACATAAATCTGTCACATAAGGGTGCTGAGAGAGTTGGCTGATGTGACTGCAGAGCCATTGGCCATTATCTTTGAAAACTTGTGGAGATTGGAGAAATCTGATGAGGTTCAAAAGGACAAGTGCAGAGTCCTACACTTCGGATGGAAGAATCCCATGCACTGATACAGGATGGGGACTGACTGGCTAAGCAGCAGTTCTGCAGAAAAGGATGGGGAGTACAGTGGATGAGAAGCTGGATATGAATCAACAGTGTGCCCTTGTTGCCAAGAAGGCTAATGGCATATTGGGCTGCATTAGTAGTAGCACTGTCAGTAGATCAAGGGAAGTGATTATTCCCCTCTATTTGACACTGGTGAGGTCACATCTGGAGTATTGTGTTCAGTTTTGGGCCCCCCACTAGAGAAAGGACGTAGACAAATTGGAGACAGTCCAATGGAGGGCAACAAAAAACAATGAGGGGGCTGGGGCACATGACTTGTGAGGAGAGGCTGAGGGAACTGGGCTGATTTAGTCTGCAGATGAGAAGAGTGAGGGGGGATTTGATAGCAGTCTTCAACTACCTAAGGGGGGGGGGTCCAAAGAGGATGGAGCTAGGCTGTTCTCAGTGGTGGCAGATGACAGAACAAGGAGCAATGGTCTCAAGTTGCAGTGGACGAGGTCTTGGATATTAGGAAGAAGTATTTCACTAGGAGGATGGTGAAGCACTGGAATGGGTTACCTAGAGAGGTGGTGGAATTTCCATCCTTAGAGGTTTTTAAGGCTCGGCTTGACAAAGCCTTGGCTGGGATAATTTAGTTGGTGTTGGTCCTGCTTTAGCGGGGCGTTGGACTAGATGACCTCCTGAGGTCTCTTCCAACCCTAATCTATGATTCCATGACTTCTGATCAGACAACAGTCTACAGGGTTAGCATGAGAATTTTGGGGCAAGTTCATGCAGTGATTCTTTGAGACATATCCCAAAGAGGATAAATCCAGCCAATCCCAGGTATTAAAAATCATGAGATTTCTGAAAAAAAATACACTTTAGCATTTTTTGTTTGTTTTATTTTGTGGTTTCTGTGCATGTTGGGAGCACTTAGGTGAAATTTTAAAACTTTTCTCCCCAACCATGATGGTCAGAATGTTCCTTAAAAAAAGGACAGCTAAGATTCTCACATAATCACATGATCAACAGCCTAAACTGACAAGACAAAGGGTAAAAGAAAGGGCTAAAATGTGGATCTTCTTTTCATTCATTGGTTTACTTTTCCATACTAAAATGTAGCAGTGTTTGGCATGAGGTTGATAAAGTTTGAAGTTAACCCAAAGACTTTAAAGGAGAAGCACAAGGTGGAATACTGGTATGAAAATGTTGACATTACATCTATCTACATAAGATTTCGGCTGTAATTAAATTTATTAGTAATATATCACCAGCAAACATCACTGCACAGTTTGACTCAAGTTTTCACAACATACATTGTTTGACTAAATTACTATATTAAAAGAGTGTCAAAATAACTCTGGGTCTGCCACTGCCAAATGATGGAATTTAATTAATTTGCCAAAAAATTTCAGGACTCTGTCAGCTTGTAAAAAAGTATTTATAATGTATTTCCTTCAAGGTGCGTCAGGGAATGTTTGTTTTAGTATTAGATAGTAGATCAAGAATATAGACCAATGTCAAATGGTTGGAACTTGTGACAGAGCACTGTCAACTAGCTGCATCAGCCTCTTCAGAATTAGCCAGGGATGGGCCCAGAGACCAATGGACTGGCAAGTGACAGGACTGCCAAACCCAAGAGTTAAATAAAATCAGAAGACAAACTTAATTAAATTATTTTCTTTCTGAAATGCACACACATTTCCATCCAGCTACACATGAGCAGTGTGGCTTTTCCAGCACCATTCTAAATAGCATTGTAGCTTGAGCAGGAAAGTTATAGAAAAATACCACATTAGGGATTAGCAATGCAATGCTATGCTCCCTGCAGGCACAAAGTGCTTCTTCAGATTTGGCCATGTCTTTCCCCCACATCCCAAATTTCCTTTGTTTTGTGGCCAAGTCTGCACCTCTGGGCAACACAGTCAACTTTAGGCCCTGTGTAGACTTAAATTTCAACTACATGTGAGCTGAAATTTTATTATGGAGCTATAATAGCATTTCTATAGTGATATTTTCCTTCTTGTGTTCTGGATTAAAATCAGGTGGGTCAGCCTTGCAGCGCAAGTAATTTATAGCCGTGCGCAGCCCTGCTTAGCAACATAAATGCCAAACTGCTGTGTGCCTCTGAAATTCATAAGGAAGTGAAAATGTCAAGGTATGTAAGTTCTTTCTTTCTTTCTTTTACATTAGTAGATGATGCTCTTATCAATTTGCTTTCTGTAGGCCAGAGGATGGTTTGTTGGCATATTGTTCTAATGGCTTTTTTTTTTAATCTTAAATTGTATATGCCTCTATATAGTCACCCTCTGGGTGTGTGTTTAAGAGGCCTGAGTGGTATATGCCAAAGAGAGGAGAATCCACAGCTATACAAAATTTGTCTCACTCCCATAGCTAAGCCAGTGCTTGAGAGGTTTATGTAAAGATTAGCACTACTGTACAGTCTTTTTTATAGGGCTCCTACAGGTACTTGCTGATATTATACCGAAATGTATGAATCCTTCATCAATCCATATTTTTCTTTTACTAGAGCTTTACATGTGAAAAGTGTTCTTTGTTTTGTTTGGAGTTTGGGTTTTTTGTGAATGAGGTAAAAGAAGAACAACATTTTAATTAGTCTCCATACTTTTTCTTCACACAGAGTCATCAGAAGTCTCCAACTCACTAATTCAAAAATTTTCCAATATTATTATGAAGTATAATAGACTCATTGTGATGACAGCTATTGAACATAAGACTTAATTTGGTTACTGTTATTTAATTGATATTTCCTGAGCAATTACTTTGTGCTTGGTCCCATACAGAGAGAAGGATCATACTCTCATCGAGAGGGCACTTCAGAAGTCAGCCTGCCTTTTTTCTACCAGCCTGTTATCCTTAGGGACAGCAAGCAGACAGATCACGGTATAGGAATATACTATGATGTGCTTATGGAAGATAAGATTTCCAGGGATGCAGTGGGACTAAGTAAGCAGGATCAGCTGCAGAGTGCTAGTTCTCTAACAAAAATGAGGAATTAGGACTTATGAGCTCTAAAATATTAATATGAATCATTTGCATTACCAAAGAATGGAGAAGCAAACTCAACAGGAAGATGAGCTCCTTAAAGGAGCTCTTGAAAGGATGTTTGAAAGCATTTCCTTTCAACAGACAGGGATTGAATGTAGTGAGGAGGGTGAAATCTCTCTCTCCAAAAAGCAGCCAGCCCTCTGTCTTATCCGACCCCCGGGTACTACTGGTGTTGACTGAGGAATCTGCTGTATCTGCCTTTCCAGTTGCAGCAATATTATGAAGTACAGAGGGTCATAGGAATAAAAGAAGGGCAAAGCTAATCAAAAAAGGAAAACAGAGCAAAATATTCATACAGATGCTAAATTTCTTTTTCTGGCAACTCACGGTCTTAGATTTATCAGCGGGTCTTGGTTTGACATTTGACACTGACATTAGGTAAATAGTAAAGAAATTCCTCTAGGAGAGTTTGAATTTAGCTTTAAAATGGGTGCTGTCTCTCAGCCCTGTGTAGCACCTGTTTTATAATTTAGTTTCTCACTCCAAGGGAAGAGATAAAGAATGATTTTTAAAGCCAAATTTTACATTAAAAATTAACATACAAATAGGAGCAGATGTTGCTTTCATGAAGATTCTTAGAATGAAAAAGTCAATCCTACACACTGCACAGTTTTTTATTTCTTTTTCCCTCCAGGTTTTGGAAATAATTTGTACTATAGCATGGGTGCTTTAGCGGATGGCCATCCATTTGGTAATCCAAGTCTGTCTGTCATTTTCCTTCTCTGGTTATCTTTACTGCGAACACTACTTACTCTTGGGTGTGTTGTGATCCAGAATAATTTGACAGCTTATTCCCATGTACCACAGCTAATTTCCAACCTAATTCTAAATGCCAACAGTTGAGTTCCAGGCTGCTGAATGCAGCTGGCTTTGTTTGTGTTCTGATTTTCTGATCCAGCTGTAATTCCTAACCAATACTCTGAAGTGCTGGGAAGTCTAGATACACTTGCTGCATTTTTAAAGGTGTAAAGAAACTAATAATCAGTTAAGCCCAGTCATAGAAATACAGCATGTGATTAAAATACCTATGGCAAATTATAATTAAAACACGTAGTCTGGTAAGGATACAGCAATGCATGGGTGTGGCATGAAGTAGGGCTCTAATCTTGAACTAGATTTGAACCTTTTCTAACATTTGAAAAGGGCAGGTTTGTTAATTTCAATATTTGCACATCTCTGTATTTCCTGGTTTCCATTAAAACTGGAAATAGGAATAGTGCTCTTAAGAAAATGAGCACTAACCGTTCTGTATGTGCTGTCATCTGGATAAATGGAGCAGATAAAGAGCAGAAAGCAAACAATTAAGGTAAAATGAGTATCGGAATTGCAATACCAGATCAGAGCAATAGTTCATCTAGCCCAGTGTCCTGTCTCTAACAGTGGCTAGTATCAGTTACTTCAAAAGAAAATCAAGGAACTCCTTTAGTAGGCAGCTATGGAATAACCTTTGCTGAAAGATTGCTCCTACTCCATCAGTTAAAAGTTCACTTCTGCCTTGAAGCATGAAGTTTTATGGCCCAAACATTTGTGGTTTTATTCTTACTGAAGTAACTCTGGGTTTTCTCTTTATTGTTATACATCTCCAGCCTTTTTTTAATGTTAAGCTCATGGCCTTAATCATGACAATTGATTACACCGACTATTTGTCTGTTACATGGAAAAAGAAGAAGGGGAAGATGAGGCTTTCTATAGAAGTGGAATCTAGCAGGGTGTGGGAGTAAGTTTAACAATGGTCTAAGAGATAAACTAGCAATTAATGTACTTCACTGCCATTGGGCACACCAACACTCAGAGCCCATTGAAATCAATATAAAGACTCCCGTTTACTTCAATCGGATTTTGATCAGGTTCTTAGTTACCTACAGTATAAGGTCCAGATCCTAGATCAAGATTCAAACTCAAGTCTCTTCTATGATGGTGTAGAGCAGTAAACACTCAGCTGACCCACATTATTATTCCTATGGTCAGTGAGTGTAACTCCCCCATTTTACCGTGCTGTTAATGCTGCTGTTCTTCCTACCTTTCCCATTGTCCCTAGCCTTGCTACCGTCCTTTCTTACAATGCATCGGTATTGAGGGGTTGTTACCACCTCAAGAAAAGATTGTATTAAGTCCAGACATAAAGAATTAAGGTTATTATTAAATAAGATGCATCTAGATGTAAAAAAAAAACTGTGTGTATGTAAATAGGTGTATAAATAAATAAAAGGGGGTTAGTCAAAAAGCCCACCCTCTTCGCTAAATTGGTAGTGAAACAATGTCTGTGCCCATGGAAAGGAATAATGAAAAAAAAAGAAAAGAAAAAAAAGGATTGGGCCCAGACAAGCAGGCAACCACAGTTTGAGGAAGTTGAAAGAAAGAAGGTGAGATGTTAACTCTGTAGTTACTGGAAGGAATTAAGTAGTAAAACTTCGTAAAAAAGTTAAAAGAAAGTGTTATGAAAGGAAGATTCTTGGGTTCTTTTTTTCAAAGAAGTGTCTCTAGGTAATCCAGGAACTTGTTCTTTACATTCTGATGCCCTGTGGTGCTCCCCGGATGACCGCTTGGTGGTGCCCTAGGTTTTGCTTCCCTATCTTGCTTGTGTGTGTGGGGGGTAGCTCCAAGCTGAAAGATCCTTATCAAGTCCTGTTAATTATCAATACTGCTGTGAAGTGATGAGAATTGACTACCTGCCCATGTTTCTCACTGTAATGGCTCTCTGACTGATGATCAGTCTATCTTTCCTTCTGGTGTGGTTGCTTCTTCTGGACAGCAAGCATAAAGGACAAGGTGAAGAGCTGGTACTCTCTCCTTTGTCTGCTGACAGACCCACTATGCCTTTGGATCTTGCTAAGAAAACAACCTCTCCACCTGAGGACATAATAAAGCCTCCAACCAAGCCAGATGATTGTGCTAGTAACCTCTCCCTTGCTGCCTCACTACCGGACAGCTAAATGAACTAAGACTATGAAATCTCAAAGAATAGCTTGTGGAAGCTAGCCAAAACTACCTAAAGATAACACTTTTAATATTCCTCAGCCTCTCCTTCTTAACAAACTTAGGGTGGAGGTGAGAAAATAATATTTTTCTAAATCTTAGCCAATTGGTAGCTCAGTGGTTTGAGCATTGGCCTGCTAAATCTAGAGTTGTGAGTTCAATCCTTGAGGGGGGCATTTAGGGATCTGGGGCAAAAATCTCTCTGGGGATTGGTCCTGCTTTGAGCAAGGGGTTGGACTAGATGACCTCCTGAGGTCCCTGCCAACCCTGATATTCTATGATATACCCAAAGACTCTGTTCTGCCACTGAAAATTATTCCCATAACTAATGATTATCCTGTACCCTATTGCAATATACACCTTCCTTTGCCATTGATGCTGATGCTTCTTTGCCCATTGTGAAGGTGTTTGGCCAACAGATGTGGAATAAACTTCACAGAGGAGAGATGTGTTAGGACATTGGAGGACTATAATTAATGATACATTAGGGACCATTAAATTCACACTGTCCTTATCCAGTTTTCAAATTACCTCTACATATCCAAATTGCTCTAAAGGAGCTGCCATTCAGCTAGCAGAGCAAAAGACCTGGGTTTCTCCTAGAAAGAGAAGAGACTTGGTTGGATACCTATGGGATGGTGCAAATAGTGTAGCTGCAATCTGGAATGTCCATAAAAGCCAGGAACATATGGAGAAATTGGGACACCTAGAAAAGGCCAAAGGCCTTATTACTGGAGAACTGCTAACCCAGGTACAGGGTGGTGTTGGTGAATTATGTATTATTTCCACCCTCAGTGCAATGACCCAGAAGAAGCTTGTAACAGATATGGTGCCTAGTGTCACTGGGGCTGGGAAGGCATTGCAGTGGAATCTGGCCTGTTTGGAGATCCAAGATTTTCTGAATGACCAGCTAAAGAATATTCAGAGGGACCTTAAGCATCAGGCCTGTCTACCCTCACTGCCACCTCGGGAGTACCACCTGATCTGTGGCCCTGGAGACATACCTGAAGATTCTCTCTGTGGAAGTGCAAACTCTCACGGTGCTCCTTCCAAGCACACAAACTGGTTGGACGGGTGTGGGCTCCCACATACCGAATCCTGCCAGGTCCGTGGGGAGGATGAATGTGGAATTGTGTAATTTACCAAAACATTTGGGAAATTAAATGTCCTGGTATGCCTAACCAATTTATAGTCAGTGCTCCTGAAATAATGCCTGACATCTGGATAGGGATAGGAAATCAATGAACACTTTGGCCCTTAGAACCCCCACAGCTTCAGTGTCTGCGCAAACTGAAACCAGGAGACATTATCACTGTTCATGACAGTGTCTGCTGGGAAAGCATGGGGCTGGGAACTAACCTGACAGGACACTTGCTTTTCCAAGCTAATGACAGCTGTGTGTGTTTAAAGACCTCCGCTCTGTTAGATATACATTTTAATCTTACCACTGCTGCAGGCAGCCATCTTCTTTATTGGCCTGCTAGTAAGGTTTCCCAAATAGCCCTTAAGTATAAAATTCCCTTTGATTGGACCACCTTAGTACCCAATCGCTTTCACAATCTGCTTTCACACCTACCAGAAGTTAAAAAAAAATTCTGACCTACAAGGAGCAATTCAAGTGCTCAAAAATATATCTCAAATTGAAAAACAAGCCTTCCATACAGCCCACCGCGTAGCCACGTACTGATTCTGTACTGATTCGGATGTAATGTGTGCAGTGAATAAGGCTATATGCCAACCCTCTCATATTGCTGCAACGGGAGGGTTAACACTTCTGATATTGCTTGGTTTACGTTTTTGTATTTGCTATTGCTGTTGCAAAACTCAGTGCTGTTCTCATAATTGTCCACTTAACCCAAGCCAAGGAACACAAGAGGCCCAGCTCTGGGACGTAGTAAAGTTAATGCATGTTTATAGTAATATTTGGGTAAACAAAAAGGAAGGAGAAGAACAGAAGGAAATGTTCTGACTTATAAATATGGAAGTTTAGGCCAAATAGGCATCAAAGGTGGGATTGTAGTAGAAAAAAATTGGCTCAGGCCTAAACTTTGGTCAAGTTAATCGTATGGGTGGCTGGAGGGCAGAAAAAGGGGGGAGTATAAGAGACAGGGTAAAGGAAAACATACAAAGCAGAACTATTTGTAATCACCAGGCTTATGGACTATAACTGCCCACTGCTAGTGTTAGAAAGGCTTGTAACCGCAAAGGGCAAACTGTGAATAACAGGAAAAGCTGGCTGGTGCTGTCTTCCTTTTATGGAAAGTGTATTCCAGTTACGGCAGAAATGTTAACAAGGAAGTATATGTTGCTAATTGTGGTTTTACGCTATATAAGCTGTTACAAATCTGTACTCGGAGAGACCGCTGGCTCGCTGGTACCCCCCTTGCATGCTTGTAATAAAATGGGCCTCCGGTTGTTCTGATCCAGATACAACGTGTGGTCATTTTTCCACAATACTATTTTGCATAGATGGACCAGACCCACATCTATGACTTACAGGGACCAGAAATCAAATCCATTTCCCCTGCATAGTACCACATATCACTGACCACAAATGACCACACCTGCAGTATTTTAACAGCAATCTTCTCTCACTAAGGAAACACCAGAAAACTATATAGCTTCTGTCTATAGGATTCCAAAAACTGCAAGCTGGCAAGCATATGTAGGATGCACATTTCATTCAATACATTTCTGTCCTTCAAATTTCATCCAACACTAAACCATTTTTTCCTTTTGTTGTTATAGGAAATTAAAATTTTATAACATTTATTTATTAATGATTGGTGATGGAACTTTAGTGTTCCTGTTGACAGGACATCCCTACAAACAAGATGTAAAACTCTGTATGGTATCCTGTGGAAATAAACAATTAAATAAACAAACATGCATGCATGGTAAACGTTAATGAAATCAGATCAGGAAGCATAATGGAATCTCCAAGTGTAGACCCACAGTATTTTTTTGTTTTTTAATCATCATGAACAAAAAGAGGAGAGAGAGAAGCACCAGAGAAAGAACAGACTGTTCATTAAAATGCAAAACCTTCTGTTGTTTTTAATTGTATTTGGGCCTGAGGTAAAATGCCTGTTCAATCCTCCAGGATGAAACAGAGTAGGGCTCATTCCCCATAAAGCATGTTCCTTTAAACATAATATAAATTGTGTAGGCCCATTTTCCACAAAGCATATTAAAATACTTCTACTTTGCTGTATCATGCATTTGAAAAAATAGAGTCGTGTGTTATATTGTTTATCAGAAGGCTGTTTGTAGCCTTTCTTCCCTGTAACATATCTGGGTTTGTTTGTCCAGTGTCAGCCTTTGGAACCCACATTCACATCCTACAACTCCAATTTAAGGGACCCAGCAATGTCAAAGCATATCTTGTATTTCGTTTAAAATATAGCCTGTGTCTATTTCTATTTCCTGTTGGAGACAGACTTGAAAATCTAAACTAACCACAAAGGTTCAAAATATTTACTATGACTTTTCCTAAGGGTCATAGGTAATTCATGTTCTACATCCTCAATAGCTACTCAGGCCTGGACTTTGGGCCCCATGAAATCAATAGCCATGGGTGTCTTGTTTTTGGGGTGAATCTCAGACCAATCTACCCCTGAAGAGATTTTGCTGCTTTTCTGGGTCACAACACTCAGTCTATCTGCTACAATCTTCACTATGTGCTAACATTTAGGTTCTATCTAAAAATGCTTATCAGTGTGACACACATTAGTGTCAGACATGGACATGGTAGGATAGGTGTGTGACTATGTTCTCTTCTAATTATGGTCTTTGCTTATCAAGCACAGGGCATGGCATCTTTAAGTCCTGAATCAACACCTGTGGGTTTTGAGCACTGTATGGGGGATCTATTGCTTTATTGCACTAAGTGTGCACATTTAATAGTGATGAACATCAAAAATATGTATTCCCATACTGAGTGAGCCTGTGAAACCCTAATTATAAAGATTTTAAAGATTATTTACCAGACTTGTTTAACCAATTATTTTTGTTCTTGTTTTGTTAAATTGAAGCTGATACTACATGGCCTTAACAAGAGCTACAGATAACAGTAGGTTAATATTGTTCCAAATAATACACATTAATTTAGAGACTAAGGAAGTGATTGGATTCTACCCAGACTACTTAATGATAGCTTACAAAACCATTACAATGCTTTGCTCTTTCTCTGAAAAGGTATGTCTACAATGCACACTTCACACATAGCTAGCCTCTCTAGCACTGTTATAAATAGCAGTGTATATTATGAGGCACAGCTTAGATGAGTAAAGACACGCTTGAAGACTGTGGGTATGCATCCATGTATATACACGCATCATAGATGCTGACTCTGTGGGTGCTCTGGGGCTGGAGCACCCATGGAAAAAAATAGTGGGTGCTCAGCAGTCCCACGTGTCAGCACCCCCTCCTCCCCCAAGCACCTCCCACCCCCCGGTGACCCTGCTGAAATCTACGATGTCAGTGTCTATGATGCACATGGCTCTCTATTTGCCCAAGCAGTGCGTCCCCAGTGTGCAGCTGCATCCCTATAGCTGGAGCCTTTTCCCACTGTTGGAAAATACTCTGGTAACAGGGACAGGCTCTGGCAGGAAGAGGTAGTGGGGAAAGACTCCAGCGCTGGGGAAAGGTCCTGCCAGCTCCCCACAGCCAGAGCCCTCCCCCACAGCAGGGAAAGACTCCAGCAGTGTGGAGACAGCGGAAAAAGGCTGTGACAGCTCCCTGCTGCAGAGCCTTCCTGCTCCACAAGCAAAGACTCCGGCAGCAGGGAAAGGCAATATAAGATATAAGATTATTTAAATATATAAAAAAGAAGAGATAAAAGATTGAAGACTGAAGTAATTAACCCACCAAGGGATTAGGATGAAACTTAATACCAAAAGAAAGAGGATATAGCAGAAAAATTAAATGAGTTTTCCACCCCCTCAATATTCGTGAGAGAAATCTGAGGTGAAATGCCATAAGTAAATGCAATCTCATTTTCCAGGGGCTGAGTAGTGAAAATGAAAGAGCATCACCCCAGAACAAGTCTTGTGTAAGTTAAAAATCACTAAAACCAGATAAAGCTTCCAGACTGTGGGGAACACTGAAGGGAATAGCAGACAAAATGACTAATAGATCCTGAAGGCTTTTTTGAGAATTGCAACATACTGAGCAACTGCCAAGAAAAGGGATATTTACATCACTTTTATAGAAAGGAAATAGGAAAAGAATCATTACTGGTGGTAAATTGTAGGAGCTATAAAGACCTATTGTCAATTATTTTATTAATGTTTTGATTTTAATAATGTGATGATTGTTATTAAAATGGCGCTCTCTTAACAGTCATTGAATATTTTCTGCCTTCCTGAAAACAGGCAGCAGAACTATCACTTTCAATTGAATTTTAAAACCTAAAATTTTCTATGCAAACAGAAATGTCTTTGTGAAAATTTCTATTTTGTAGAAAAGGCATTCTTCACCAGAAAACAAAACAACAAACAAACAATTTGATGGAAATTATTTCATCAGTTGTAGTACTGAAAATTACTATATTAATTCCTAAGTGATTCCCAACAGATCTATAAGTTACAATTAATGGTTACAGCTGTCATACTGCAGGATGTGTGGAACTAAAGTTCATTCCTAGTTTATATCATAATTATAGTTGTAACACAATTGGATGTCTTTTTCAGGCAGAGGGGGAAAGATCATTAATAAATGCTCATGATTAATGGGTTCTATTGATAGTACCACAAGGAAGTGATTTCCAGGAGGCTATCCTCTAGACTTAAGTCTCTCCAGAGTCAGTACTATTCTGTTCAAAGACAGGAAATTAAATGGATATGTCTTCTTTCTTTTACCAATATTTTGTTTATGGTAGGTCTTGTAATAACCCATTTCCATTTTTTTCCCTAGTAAACAGTCCTTGAAAAACAATGTACAAAGAATATTATGCATGTCACTTTTGAAACCCAGTAGGAAATTATGACATATTTTTGTGGTTTCATCTTCAACTTACGAGGTTGCTTGATCAGGGAGAGTGTTTAATTAAGTCATTTTGAAAAACTGCCTACATCACAGATCAGATAAAGACTGCAAAGTGTGCACTTTCTTCTTCAATAAATTCCCACTTTGGGGCTATTTACAGTCCACCAATGGCCATTTGTCTAAACAATGGCTTGGGTCACAGTGCTGATCTGCTGTTTTATTTCCCCTGGGTCTCCTTTCATTTCTGAGTGTCAAGATACCCATACTCCTGTCTTGCTGACTGTTTCTTTTCCGGAACTGGTATACAAAATTCTAAACTCTGTTATGCCTTAAAATGAACTGGGTTTTAATAATTGCCCATTATTTTGTTTTATCTTTCATATTTTTCCTAAATCAAACAGGAAGGAATAGATCTTCATTTGGTGTAAACTGAGGATCCAATCCATAATATTTAAGCAACATATTTAGGCACTTGCCATCATGATTTTATGCTTGTCAGTCTTACCTATTGTATTTCTAGTAATGGCTTTTAAAAGCATTGTGTCTAAGAGAGGAATCTACAGTCTGTGAGAGGACACCTGATGTTTGTTCTGATGACATCTCTTATAGGTCCAGGCCTTCAGCAGAACCTAAGTTCTGGCCAGAACCTTATAAGAACTCAGCTGGCAGAGGCTGCCTGGGAATGAGTAGAATCAATGCATCTCATTGCTTGCCTAGCTACACCCGACTGGTGCCTCACAGTTTTGGGGCAATGTTGACAAGTGGCAACCACCTTGGCACAAAAGAAATTGTGGCTGCCTTGCACCACTCTCCTCCAAATGGACTTTATACCTCTAGGATCCCTCTGCACTGGATTATACAAGTAGAAGTGGTTTGGGATCATGTCCTCCGATTTCTTTTTCTCTATAAATAGCACACATTTGTAACCTTATTGTTTGGACTAGATCATAACAGCATTCTCATATGGCCACTTTTCCTTTTCAAAACAGTTTAAGAGATTACCTGCTGGTAATGTATAAATTAAACAATAGCTATTTCTTCACATTTCACATCTACATGTTCTAATTAAAGCTGATTTAAAAAAAACCAACAGAATTTCTTTCCCACAGACAATTCTGATACTTAGACATTTGTTTATATCCCAAGTCAGGACCAAAATATATTAAAACATGTCTGAGCTGCTATGATGTTTCATGGGGTCTTGACCTCCTCCAGTCTACAAAGCATCATAATGCACCATGATGGCTCAGCCACAAGAAGACACTGTAATGCATAGTGAAGTATGTAGTTCATCCAGTAAGTAAGGCCCATGGCTGAAAGTGAGGGCAAGAAGGACCTGGAACTGCAACTCTCATGAGTCACTGAGGTGACTCAGGCAGATAGTAATGTTCACCTGACCAGAAATGGAAGGTCAACAAACTGAAACGTTTCATTTAGATTTTTCCAGAGAAAAATTTCCTCTGAAATTTATCTTTTCTCATAAAAAAATTAGAATTTTGCGAGGGAAAATAAATATTTTCTGGTAGTTCTAATGCACAACAATTGATAAGATGCTGTAATTAGCCACAGCCATATTTGAGCTTCTGACCAGATTTTAGCAGGGACATCCTAAAAAGAATCAACCCATCAGACAAAATAGTTTGTGCTCATTCTTAATCCAATGATAATTTGTTTGTACTTGAATTTATTTTTTTGGCCATGTTTGAGTTATCAACACTTAAAAAAGAGAAAAAAAAAGTATGGTATGTTTCCCCCACCTACTTTACCCCAACTGAGATTCTTTCCCCCCCACCTCATATTAATACATCAACTGCAAATAACATGTACATGTTCTGTGACAGCTCTGTGCAAATGGCTAGTCTTGAGGTTTGAGCTTTGAATATGTTGTCCCAATTTTAACTTAATTTATTGAAAGAATAAATAAATCGGCCTGTCTAGAGCTCTAAAATTTGTTATGGCTTGGATATACAACTTTGCCTAGGTGCTCTGGTATCTATTAAGACCTGTCCATTATCTTATTGTGAAATGCTCCGATATATGAATAAAGGAAATGTCACAGTGGTAGAGACCAGAGTTCCATCTATTTCAGAATCCTGCCTCCAACATTGAATTATAGCAGCTGCTTCATAGGAAAGTGGGCATGCCCTGCAGTAGACAGTTATAGAACTATCAGTCTACAGAGAAAATTTCACAAATTTTAAGTCCGGGAAGGACGATTATGACCATCTACTCTGACCTCCTGCATAATACAGGCCAGAGAACCTCACCCAGTAATTTCAGCTTGAAGCCCATAACTGCTCTTTGATGTAGCGCATATATTTTAGAACATTTCTTAAAAGTCTTATTGGTAGGATGCTGCTTATGCTCCAAAGCATGAGAGTTTATTGACCTTCCTGAGCTCTTTTTAAAAAAATCTTTGTTTAGTCTTTACTATTATAACTCTGGATATTCTCGTTATCTATATTATTGCCCAGTCACGTTTTGAATTCTCCAGTAGGAGTAGAGAGGTATTTTACCTTTGTTTTGGGCACTGGTGCAACTGCTACTGGGACAGTGTATCCAGTTCTAGTGTCCAAAATTCAAGAAGGATTTGATGAATTGGAGTGGCTTCAGAGAAGAGTCAGGGAAATTATTGAAGGTTTAGTGGTATATTAGTGGTATGCTTAAGGAGCTCAATCTAGTTAGCTTAGCAAAAAGAAGGTTAAGGGCTGACTTGATTACAGTCTATAAGTAACTACCTGGGGAACAAATATTTGATAATTGGTTCTTCAGTCTAGCAGAGACAGGTATAATATGACCCAATGGCTGGAAATTGAAGTTAGACAAATGCAGACTGGCAATAAGGTGTAAATTTTATTAACCACTGGAATAATTTACCCAGGGTTGTGATGGCTATTACATCACTGGCTGGATGTTTTTCTAAAGATATGTCTAGGAATTATTTTAGAGAAATTCTATGGCCTGTGTCAAAATAGACGATCACAGTGGATCTAAGCTTTTGGCATCAATGATTATCTTGTGGCTATGAGTTCGAAGATGTAAACAATAGGATGTGTCTTTAATTTTCATATATAGTTTTCAAGTAATACAACAGTAATGGACTCATTCCCATATCTGATATGTCCTTGAGAACATGGTTAAATGGATAACTTAGTAATTGAAAGCATTTATATATATTTCCTGAAAAATACATTTTGCTTCCAAATGTAGCTACCTTGTCATCTCATGCTAAACATATTACAAAATTATTTATTCAAACATCCCACACTGGGCTTAAGACAATGTGACCTTACAAATGTACAAATACCTTGTCATCTTTCCTAGACTTTTCTGATACATATGTATCTAAAACACATGCCAGCCAGCTCTGATCATTTTTCTCTCTGTTTTCACATTTTTCTCCAAAGAAATACTTAGAATTCTAGTATTCTTTCCATCCAGGTTTTTCCCTAACTTTCATTTACTGGGTATGTGAGAGGTTCACTTTATATTAGTGCTCTTACCAACACTGCAACAATTATAGTGCCACTCATTATTTTTCTTCAGCAGTTATGAATTTTATATTCTGACAAGAGGATGAACTTCAACTCTTCGATATACAACAAGTTTAACACTAATTAATTTTCTGAATACCCCATCTACATTTAATTGCCTGAGCCTTTCTTGATCTCCAGAAATATACATTGGAATAATGTATTTAATATCTAAGTTACATTAACAAAATACTGTCAGCAAGAAATAAGCTGTAATGAGAACAATTTTTTTGAGGGAGCTCAACTTAATATTTATTTATTTATTCCTTTGTGATCTATCTGCTGCGATTTTTATCGTTAGGATTCCATTAAAATGAAAGCTATGGTCTATAAAGCATATTTCTAAAAGGAGAGAGCTGTATCTGTTATGGAAAATAATTGATTTGCCCCATGTATATGTGTTTTTTTAAAGAAAGTAAATATATACAAAGAAACAAAATAAGTTTGTGCAATTATTAAAATCAACAACATTGCCAAAGAAAGACATTGTGGTGGTCCAGATTCTGATACCTTTACTCAAGCTAAATTGCACCTTACTCCACAAATAGTCCCATTAGAATCCCATTGAGCTGAAATCTATGTTTCAAAATGAAATAACTCAGGGTCGCCCAGTGTCATGGTAGAATATGCATGTGCAAATTGCAGTGATGACTCATCTGATTTGATACTTTTAACCTTTGTGTTTTCTATCAGTTCCTTGGTTTAATTTTAATACTTTTTCTTGGTATTTTGCATATATCTCTGTTTAGCAAAAAAATTATGCCTAGAGTTAATTATTCTACCTTGAAAGATGGGACCAGATTCTCAGCTGGTGTAAATCAATATAGCTCCATGGCCCTCAATGGAGCCACATCAGTGTACACCTACTGGTTACCTTTCCTCTGTTCTGTTCATTGTTTAGTCTATAAGAATGGAAACATTCCAAAAGGTGAAAATTACTATGGCAAATGTGGAGCTAATTCACAATATATTGTTTTGCCTCCAGGAATCCTCAGGTGTCGTATTGTGACCTGACAAGAGTGTGAAGGATTATCAGGAAAAATGCAGATTATTGAACTTCATGTTACTAGCTTGCAAACTGCCTTAGCTGTTAATAACGGAGACACACAGATGTGCCTAAAGACACAAAGTTATAATTTGAAAGTTAGGTACATGAAAATTCATGCACCCATTTCATTTACTTAAGTTATCCATTCAAATACTCAATGAGAATGTTTAGCTCAGGTATTTACCACACATGCAAAGTTATGCACTTACTTGGCATTGTGTATGGGCAAATACCTGATATGGATATGGACAATGGGTAAATATATGAATTAATTAGGTGTATGAAAAATGTATGTGTGTACACACCTACCTACCAGAGTGCTTTAAGGATGTGGAAGTGAAGTTAGAAATTAATCTCTTCATTCTAGAAAAGTTAATTTCAAAGAATTAATAATCATAATACTTACCTGTTATATGTGGCTTTTTTTTTTTGGCTAGGAATAAGTGTATATTTGCAGTCGTTTCTCAGACCTCTATACTCTATTAAAATTCTCTCAGACACATCCTTTCAAAAGAATGTCAGCTCCTGTCTAGTTCAGAAGTGTTTTGATTATTATGTATTGCTTCATTCCAGGAAACTTTCGTTTTTCATTGTGGCAAGATTAGTGAATCATCTTGACTGTCAGAGAGCAAAGATCAAAATATTTCTGATTTAAAATATCTGTAGTGATGAGGCACAGAAATGACTGGGCCTTAAGCCAACTCCAATCTCTCCATCGAGAATGGATTTAGAATGGGTTATTAGAGAGAAGCTGGGTGAGGTAATATCTTTTATTGGACCGGCTTCTGTTGGTGAGAGAGACAGAATTGGGTATTCATTCCAATGTATGTCAAAGCTCCGAGGGAGGTATTCACCATCACAGATACCAAGATGACTGCAATTGGAGAGGATGCTGAGATTATCTCCTCAAATGAATCAGATTGAGTAATTCTTCCTCTTTGTATTATATTCTGACATTTTAAGTTGTTCTTTCTTGTGAAATGATTCGTATGTTTACAAAGGATGTCTGCAGCACATTTCCTCAGCAATGCAGGCTACTGAGAGCACATCACACGTATCCTCTACCCTTTACATTGCCTTCTTATAGAATATCTTATCAAGTTCAAGGTCCTGGTCCTGGTCCTTCTTGTCAAGATGCTTAATAGCCCAGGCTCAACATATTTTAAAGATCATGAAGACTGTGGTAACTAACTCTGCTCCTCAGACACAATGGAATAATGAATAAAGCTCATCTATGCAGGAGACAGTTTTCTCAGTGTCTAGTCCAAGACTATGGAACAAACTTCACCAGGAACTAATGACTATCATAAACCTCACCCCCTTCTTCTCCAATGCAAGATGTACTTCAACATTGCTTTCTCGACCATAAATAGAACAGCAAGTATGTTCAACAAACCAAACCAAACAAACTCCTTTCAAAAGAAAAGATTACACTGTACACACAAATCCACCCCTTGGCAGAGGATGAGAGAGAAAAAACCACACATGACAGATGTTGGTCACAGTCTTAATGGATGACTGGAAGGTGATAGGGCTCAGGTAAAAGATATTAAGGTGTTGTTCCACTCAGAGTTGCAAGGCTTAAATAAGTTATTTAGTCAGCTGGGTCTCATGTTCCAAAGTGACGTAATTACTTAGGAGCCTAACTGCTATTGACTTTCAATGAGTTTCAGCCTTCTAAGTCCCTAGGTAACATTTGAAAATGGCACTTAGGCATCTAAACCAATTAGGGCTAGATTTTTAAAAGTTATGTAGGTGTCTGTAGGTGCAGATAGGGACCTACCAGGGTTTTTAAAAGCAGCTACCACTTATTGAAATCCATCAAAGGGAGTTAGATGTCCAGACACTTTTGAAAATCTCAGTAGGTGCCTATCTTCATCTTTAGGCACCTAATAATAGGGAATCGTCGATCCACTGGATCATGGTGCAAGCATAAAAGGTCTAGTCAGATGCCTGATAAATCTGCTTATGGCTGACAAACCCAGTTTGGGTGTGACACAGCTAGTTACAAATTGTGGAGATTAATGCAAGGAGGAGGCACACGTCAGGGCCCCGATGGGGCTCTGGGTGATCGCTACTTCCCACCACCCAACACAGATGTAATAAGGTTGAGTAGTGTCCACAAAGAGAAACTAAATAAATAATTATTCCTCAAGAAAGGTTTTTAATGACTTATGACTATAAAGGCAACACAGACAGAATAAGAAAAACAGAATTAAAGACCAGCACTGAGTGAGGATTACTACCAATGGCAAGTTACACTGGAAACAAGCACAAGTACAAGTAATATTATGTATTAACTACCGATTCCTATAAGGGCACACATAAAGGCAAATAATATTGAAAATAGTAACAAGCACATGCAACGCTACTATTAGTGATTGCCTAGCAACTTCACATGTACTGTAACCATTCCCAACAAACACAATTTCATATGCAATACTAATACATTGATTAACTATATTCTACTAACTTTAACCTACCTATAGCCTTATATGACAACTTTTAAACTTCTACAGACTTTTATGAGAAACTGAATGACAACTTATACTGAAGACAGGCACAGCAACATGCAAAGCTATTATTGTTTACAAACTACTAGCTTCACCAGCAAGGCACAAAAACATATACAGTTATTATATATTGATTAACTATTGGCTACTATTATCTTTAAACAACTTAAACAATTTACTAATATATTTAAACTATAGTATTAATACAAACTTAAGATTAACTAGCTCGAGCACAACTAGACCTCTTCACTCTGAAACCTCACCCTGCATTTTTCCAAAGTTATCTTCAGTCGACCGCTTTCCACACTGGCCAGGCATAGATAGTCAGTGAAGCACAAGTCCCTTCAGTTCAGGAGATGTATGTGAGCCTGACAAAGAGTGATTTCTTTTAGGTCAACACACACACACAAACACTTGCATCTTTACACCTTATTTATACGGTATTTGTTGGCCATGTTTCAAAACAGGTCAACCAATTAAGGTGGCCAAATGTTCTCGTGGGGTATTTGCGGTTGTCTTGATCTTATGAACTGTGCACCTATGCTCAGCTCATCTTTTCTTTATGCAGCCTGTTGTGGTCAATTTGCTAGACTCAAAAATGCTCAAGTCAGCTTAGAGAAGTATCTGGTTGCAGAACATAGTAAACACAAGTCCGTATCTATCTTTACAGAGTTTCCTTTTTAGTCTATAAAGCTTCCTAGCTAGATTATGCTTACAGGATTCAACTGTGCTCGCTTCTAATAACTTCTGGAAGGTTGAGGCCTAACACTGCTTAACCTGACACTACTTGACAAGGCTTATGCACATTAATCACACAAATGTCACAAATCCATGTGTTGTCTCAGTGGGACTCCAAAATTACAGCATGCTGCTTTATTCTTATGAGCTTTGCTTCCATTCTCTGGATTTAAGACGCTTCTTGTTGCACTGCACCCAGGAGCCCATATTCCTTCCAGACTGGATGGGATTCTGCTCATTCCTCCCATCTTTCCACATTGATGTGGAACAACTTCATATCATTTTTGCACATGTCATGGTAATGCCATAAAGGGTGACTCTGCTTTCTAGAGCCATCTCAGATCTCACCATATAAAATATTCTTGGGGATAGGATAAACTCCCATTCTCCTGTCATGACCGAGCCATTGCAACCTCTTCTTCTGGATACCAGTTTCTAGGTGTGTCAGTCCTGCACACTGCGGCACCACTGTGTTTGGTATTTTGTCTTCCCATTTTATTTTCAGGATCTTGCTCAGTTATCTCATGTGGAAGCTGTTCAGTTTCCTGATGTGCCTAGTATATGTAGTCCATGTTTCTTACCTTAGTCAATAGTTTGCTGTTTTTCCATGCATGTTTCTGTAATAGCCTGAAATTATTAGCTGGTTTTCTGATTCTTTTATTCATTTCAGCCTGAAGGTCAAGATTCCTGCTGATTATAGAACTCAAATAGCAAAAGCTGTCGACAAGGCCCAGAGATTTACCCTAGAGTGATATCAGTCATTGGTTCTTCCATCCTTTGGTAAATGATCACAGTCTTTTTTAAACTAATAGTAGACCTGAAGATCTTGCATGACACAGAAAATCTATGCAAGAGATTTTTCAGGGAAGATTTACTGTGGGGGATCAAGGATATGTCATCCGCAAACAGGAAATCTCTCACAACCAGCTCTTTCACCTAGGCACTTAAATACCTTTAAAAATCTGACTTGGGGTCTTGTAATGCAAAGTAGCACAATACTTGAATACACTTAAAAATCTGGCTTAAGATACTACAATGAGGGCAATATAAAAACTTATATAAAATAGAAGAGCATAGACTGACACATTTCTAAAGAATTATTTCTCTGTTGGCACAAACCCATTGTTCGGCATACTTGTATTATGTATTCAGGAAGAAAGAAAATATTTGAATTCTGAGAGAGGGTATCTATGAGGAATGGGGAAAACATTGTATCCTTAAGATTTAGAGGATATTTAGAACCTGGAATCCTAATAATGGGATGTAATGCAACCCTCTAAATTCAGATCTGTTTAGTACACTATTAGCATAGTCCTCTCTTCCTGGACTGAAGAACTCTGGGTATCCTACTCTATCTACTAATAACTCCTATCAATATACTATCTGAATGCCCAACCTTCACTTATGAATTTATCCTCATGACTCCCTTGTGAGGTAGGAAAGTGCTATTATCCACATTTTATGGATGGGAAAAAGAGACAGAGGGACTAAATGACTTGCCCAAGATCACAAAGGAAATCTGTGCCAAAGCCATTAATTTATCCTTGGTTTCTTGAGCTTTAATCTAGTGCCTCAGCTACAACACTATCCTTTCCCTGGACAGCCCAACTGATATATATTTTAGAGGAAATACAGGACCCACATACAGCATAACCATTTTTTTCATAAGAACATAAGAACGGCGTACCAGGTCAGACCAAAGGTCCATCTAGCCCAGTATCTGTCTACCGACAGTGGCCAATGCCAGGTGCCCCAGAGGGAGTGAACCTAACAGGCAATGATCAATTGATCTCTCTCCTGCCATCCATCTCCATCCTCTGACGAACAGAGGCTAGGGACACCATTCTTTACCCATCCTGGCTAATAGCAATTTATGGACTTAGCCACCATGAATTTATCCAGTTCCCTTTTAAACATTGTTATAGTCCTAGCCTTCACAACCTCCTCAGGTAAGCAGTTCCACAAGTTGACTGTGCGCTGCGTGAAGAAGAACTTCCTTTTATTTGTTTTAAACCTGCTGCCTATTAATTTCATTTGGTGACCCCTAGTTCTTGTATTATGGGAATAAGTAAAGAACTTTTCCTTATCCACTTTCTCAACATCACTCATGATTTTATATACCTCTATCCTATCCTCCTTTAGTATCCTCTTTTCCAAGCTGAAGAGACCTAGCCTCTTTAATCTTTCCTCATATGGGACCCTCTCCAAACCCCTAATCATTTTAGTTGCTCTTTTCTGAACCTTTTCTAGTGCTAGAATATCTTTTTTGAGGTGAGGAGACCACATCTGTACACAGTATTTGAGATGTGGGCATACCATGGATTTATATAAGGGCAATAATATATTCTCAGTCTTATTCTCTATCCCCTTTTTAATGATTCCTAACATCCTGTTTGCTTTTTTGACCGCCTCTGCACACTGCATGGACATCTTCAGAGAACTATCCACGATGACTCCAAGATCTTTTTCCTGACTCGTTGTAGCTAAATTAGCTCCCATCATATTGTATGTATAGTTGGGGTTATTTTTTCCAGTGTGCATTACTTTACATTTATCCACATTAAATTTCATTTGCCATTTTGTTGCCCAATCACTTAGTTTTGTGAGATCTTTTTGAAGTTCTTCACAATCTGCTTTGGTCTTAACTATCTTGAGTAGTTTAGTATCATCTGCAAACTTTGCCACCTCACTGTTTACCCCTTTCTCCAGATCATTTATGAATAGGATTGGTCCTAGGACTGACCCTTGGGGAACACCACTAGTTACCCCTCTTCATTCTGAGAATTTACCATTAATTCCTACCCTTTGTTCCCTGTCTTTTAACCAGTTCTCAGTCCATGAAAGGACCTTCCCTTTTATCCCATGACATCATAATTTACTTAAGAGACTTTGGTGAGGAACCTTGTCAAAGGCTTTCTGGAAATCTAAGTACACTATGTCCACTGGATCCCCCTTGTCCACATGTTTGTTGACCCCTTCAAAGAACTCTAATAGATTAGTAAGACACGATTTCCCTTTACAGAAACCATGTTGACTATTGCTCAACAGTTTATGTTTTTCTATGTGTCTGACAATTTTATTTTTAACTATTGTTTTGACTAATTTGCCCGGTACCGACGTTAGACGTACCGGTCTGTAATTGCCGGGATCACCTCTAGAGCCCTTTTTAAATATTGGCGTTACATTAGCTAACTTCCAGTCATTGGGTACCGAAGCTGATTTAAAGGACAGGTTACAAACCTTAGTTAATAGTTCCGCAACTTCACATTTGAGTTCTTTCAGAACTCTTGGGTGAATGCCATCTGGTTCTGGTGACTTGTTAATGTTGAGTTTATCAATTAATTCCAAAACCTCCTCTAGTGACACTTCAATCTGTGACAGTTCCTCAGATTTGTCACCTACAAAAGCCAGCTCAGGTTTGGGAATCTCCCTAACATCCTCAGCCGTGAAGACTGAAGCAAAGAATCCATTTAGTTTCTCCGCAATGACTTTATCGTCTTTAAGTGCTCCTTTTGTATTTCGATAGTCAAGGGGCCCCACTGGTTGCTTAGCAGGCTTCCTGCTTCTGATGTACTTAAAAAACATTTTGTTATTACCTTTGGAGTTTTTGGCTAGCCGTTCTTCAAACTCCTCTTTGGCTTTTCTTATTACACTCTTGCACTTAAGTTGGCAGTGTTTGTGCTCCTTTCTATTTGCCTCACTAGGATTTGACTTCCACTTTTAAAAGGAAGTCTTTTTATCTCTCACTGCTTCTTTTACATGGTTGTTAAGCCACGGTGGCTCTTTTTTAGTTCTTTTACTGTGTTTCTTAATTTGGGGTATACATTGAAGTTGGGCCTCTGTTATAGTGTCTTTAAAAAGGGCCCATGCAACTTGCAGGGATTTCACTTTAGTCACTGTACCTTTTAACTTTTGTCTAACTAACCCCCTCATTTTTGTATAGTTCCCCCTTTTGAAATTAAATGCCACAGTGTTGGGCTGTTGAGGTGTTCTTCCCACCACAGGGATGTTGAATGCTATTATATTATGGTCACTATTTCCAAGCGGTCCTGCTATAGTTACCTCTTGGACCAGCTCCTGCACTCCACTCAGGATTAAATCTAGAGTTGCCTCTCCCCTTGTGGGTTCCTGTACCAGCTGCTCCATGAAGCAGTCATTTAAAGTATCGAGAAAGTTTATCTCTGCATTTTGTCCTGAAGTGAAATGTTCCCAGTCAACGTGGGGATAATTGAAATCCCCCACTATTATTGGGTTCTTAATTTTGATAGCCTCTCTAATTTCCCTTAGCATTTCATCATCACTATTACTGTCCTGGTCAGGTGGTCGTTAATAGATCCCTAATGTTATATTTTTATTAGAGCATGAAATTTCTATCCATAGAGATTCTATGGAACATGTGGATTCGCTTAAGATTTTTACTTCATTTGAATCTACATTTTTTTTCACATATAGTGCCACTCCTCCCCCCGCATGACCTGTTCTGTCTTTCCGATATATTTTGTACCCCAGAATAATTGTGTCCCATTGATTGCTCTCAGTCCACCAGGTTTCTGTGATGCCTATTATATCAATATCCTCCTTTATCACAAGGCACTCTAGTTCATCCATCTTATTATTTAGACTTCTAGCATTTGTGTACAAGCACTTTAAAAACTTGTCCCTGTTTATTTGTCTTCCCTTTTCTGATGTGCCAGATTCTTTTTTATGTGACTGTTTATCATCTGATCCGGCCCTTACATTATCCTCTTCCATCCTCTGCTCCTGACTATAACCTGGAGATTCTCTATCATCAGACTCTCCCCTAAGAGAAGTCTGTGTCCGATCCACATGCTCCTCTGCAGCAGTCGGCTTTCCCCTTTCTCCTAGTTTAAAAACTGTTCTACAACCTTTTTAATGTTTAGTGCCAGCAGTCTGGTTCCACTTTGGTTTAGGTGGAGCCCATCTCTCCTGTATAGGCTCCCCCCATCCCAGAAATTCCCCCAGTTCCTAATGAACGTAACCCCCTCCTCTCTACACCATCGTCTCATCCACGCATTGAGACGCTGAAGCTCTGCCTGCCTACCTGGCCCTGCGCGTGGAACTGGGATCATTTCTGAGAACGCCACCATAGAGGTCCTGGATTTCAGTCTCTTCCCTAGCAGCCTACATTTGGCTTCCAGGACATCTCTCCTACCCTTCCCTATGTCATTGGTACCTACATGTACCACGACCACCGGCTCTTCCCCAGCACTACACATAAGTCTGTCTAGATGCCTCGAGAGATCCGCAACCTTCGCACCAGGCAGGCAAGTCACCATACGGTTCTCCCGATCATCACAAACCCAGCTATCTACGTTTCTAATGATCGAATCTCCCATTACTAACACCTGCCTTTTCCTAGAAACTGGAGTTCCCTTCCCTGGAGAGGTAACCTCAGTGCGAGAGGCAACCCCAACACCATCTGGAAGGAGGTTCCCAACTACGGGAAGGTTTCCCTCTGCTCCCATTGACTGCTCTGCTTCCCTGGGCCTTTCTTTCTCCTCAACAGCACAGGGGCTGTCTGAGCGGAGGTGGGACAATTCTACAGTGTCCTGGAAAGCCTCATCAACATATCTCTCTGCCTCGTTTAGCTCCTCCAGTTCCGCCACCCTGGCCTCCAAAGCCGTACATGGTCTCTGAGGGCCAGGAGCTCCTTGCACCGAATGCACACATACGCCACCCGCCCACAGGGCAGGTAATCATACATGCTACACTCAGTGCAATAAACTGGATAGCCCCCACTCTGCTGCTGGGCTTCTGCCTGCATTGTCTCCTAGTTAATGGAAGGGTGGTTTAAAGAAAGACATTTTGAAATGTGGTTTGGATTATAGGTTTTAATGGGACTACATGGGAACAGATAGGACCGACAAGGGACCCCCGCTCCCTTCCCAAACTCCCTTGTGAAACTCCCTGTTCGCAAAGCTCCCTGGTCGCTTGTGTGTGGCTTTATAAAGCCCTGGCCTGAGTGAATCCCCCACCCACTGATTAAGGCTCAGCCAGTTACCAGAGGCTTCAAGCTTTCAAATCTTTCTTTGAAGTTCACGGCCTCCAACTGCCAGCCACAGCACACGGTCCTTCAAACAACCAAACAGACTAACAAACACAAGCTCAGCACACAGCAAGTAACCCCCAAACACTAACAAACACACACTACAGTCAGTCACTTACCCCACAGATGCTGTATTTGCTCCTCCTTCACCTGAAGAACTCCCTTGCGAAACTCTCTGTTAGCAGCCCCTGTTCTCCTCCTCCCCCCTTTCCACTACTGAGAGATTCTTATACACTTCCCCATGAAATTCTTATTGCTGTCACCTCTTCCATAGTCCTATTTATAAAATAAATACATGTATTTATTGGCATCATTCTTTATCCCATAGCTTTGGCTTCTGGGATGTGCTGTATGTGAATGCTGTGCTCATGTGCCCTTAAGTTTCAGTCTGGATTCCTTAGGAGAGAAGCAGTGTTTTCTGTAGGAGATAGACTGCAATCTTCCCTTCACTGTCCCAGGAACAGTTACAATATCTCTGCTGCTTGCCCTTGCTCTGAGGGAGGAACAAATTACTTCACTGTTTTTCCTGGAACATGTTAGACCCCATTGTGCAATCTGTCCCTGCTAGCTATATTGGTCAGCGAAGGGAGGGGCTGGAGAGAGGACACCTTCCACTCCCCACCTTTCCCAGTCTCCTGGCTTGAGGGAAAGTAGCATGCGAGTAGACTCTGCTCTCTTCCCCACAGCAGAAGTCACCATCTGAGCAGGGCCCAGAAGGGGAGTGGCAAGGGAGCTTACCCCACCCCCATTTCCCTAAATGGCCAACAATGTAGCCTCTAGTAGCTGAAGGAAGCAGTGCTACTGAAGGGGTAGAATCAACACAAAAGTGACTGGGCAGACCAACTAGCAGACATGGGAAATTTCTGCAGCCTGTAGGAAGAGAAAATCTGTGCATTACATCAGATCTCACAGTGTGTGTATGTTATTTACTGTGAGTCCAGTAGACTCAGCAAGATGGCAATTAAAAACCAAGAGACCCCCACCTCCTGTCTACACTGAGGTATCTGATAACTATTGTCATATCAACATATTTTATTAAGTTAAATCTCAATACAAGGTGATGTGTGAGAGACAGAGAGAAAACACAAGATAGCGAGTACACATGCGATCACATGGCAAATTTTCATTTCAAAGCAAATACAAAGTTGGGACTCACACACCCAGACACAAATGAGAAAAAGAGTAGCTTTAAATTGTCCTACTTCCCTCCTGAGAAATAATGAGATTCTCAGTAAACAACTTTCACCTGCAAAGAAGCAATTACAGGACAGTGACAAATGTTAAACAAATGCCACCATATATTAACTGGAAAATAAAACCACTGAAACACTGAAAAAGCAATAGTTAAAATGCCTTCATAAAACTCAAGTCCCTTCTGTAAAAAAATATTTTATAAAATGCATGTCTTATGCACATGAATTAGCATAATCCTCCCAAAGCTCTGGTATTTTTATTTAATATCCTCATTAAAGCAGGAAAGGAAAATGGAATAAAGTCTGCAGAGTCATTTTAAAAGCTCATTTAAGTGTTTCCTTCTCTCTTAAAAAAACATATTCCCCTCTTGGCCAAGAAAATAAGCCTTCAGTGCAGATAATGCCCTATCATCGTCTTGACTTCTGTGCCTTTAAATGGCTCTTGATTATTAATTATTATTATTTAAATTCCTGATCCAGACATCAGACATTTTAGTTTACCAATTCTCTTTTGCAGTATCTAGGCTTTCTTGATCGGGAGGGAAGGCAGCATTCGCTCATTCAACCTCTCTCCTTCTCTTGGGACACTTTAATCTACTTTAATATACCTGCACACCACCGTTTCAGTCTTCCAATTAACCATTCATTACCTAATTATCTTCTCCAGATGAGCATCCTACTCCCTATGAATAATTTTCTTCTGATAATTATTTCCTTATCTATGTCATCAGTACCATTTTACAGGAGACTGCCAGTGATTTGTGTAAGCTTTCAAATAACTAAGCAGATTTATAATATACATTTGGTAGCTTGGACTTCTATCTTGCCTCCAAAATGGGCACACTGTTGCCTGTAGTGCTGCTTACCACTTATGAGTCTCCCTTTCATTCCAGTTACTCTAATTTTGGTAACTGCAGGGTGGAATGCAGGTTTTGCTAGTGTGTTTCTGATACTGGTAATCAGGGTATTATACAACCAAGGTGGTTTCTAACTCCCCCTGATAAACCTTGTTGTTCTGACTGCATAGCTCCTGAGTGATCTAAGTGGCTGATTATTTCAACAGTTTGCCAGTTATCAGTCATTTATTCTGGGGCTTTGTACACCATCAGCAGATTGACAGGTGGCCCTGTGTATGCATTTTAGACTCTGGTGTTCTGTTAACAGCACACACGATACAATAAGCTCAGCTTTAGATAATCACTACTTACACCAAAGTTGGCCTGACAGCATACTGGAGCTAGAGTCAGTCATGTGTTAATATGTTGCCATCACATTTATTAAAACAACATAACATCTACTTTAAAATAAAATAAAAAAGCAGCTCTGTGATTGGGCAATTTTAAAAAGCCAGTGAAAACTCTCCAGGCCCAATTCTCAGTTCTTCTAGGACCCCTTTAAATCACTCTGTTACTGTGAAGAGGCATTATCTGGGTAGAAAGTGGCCCCTGAGAATTCCCCCCATTCAGGGAGGGACCCTGGCCAGGGTAGAACGGGGAAGTCATTGTACTATAGCCATGCTCCACTTCTCAGGGGCCACTACACCTTGGGAAGCTGAATGTAATTTACAGCAGTCATGAAGCCTGAAGTTACTCTAACTTATATGAGGGGTCAAGGAGGCCCCTTCATGGTCTCAGAATTAAGGGAGCACAAAAGCTTTAATAGAACTAAATATGGGCAGTGGGTATCGCAGGCCAGGGGAGGGTGAGCCTCTCCAAACACCAGGTGTGGCTCTGCCCCGAGGCCATTGCCTGCTTGCCGCTGCTTCCCCTGTGGCCCCAGCCCAGGCAGGCTGCTCCTCTTTCCCAAAGTGGGCTGGGACAAGGGCAGGCCGGCCTGTGGCTCAAGACTCAGGGTGGTTGGGGCCACCCAGCGCTCTGGGACTGGGGGTGCTGGAGACGCCCACTTGGTGCTCTGGAGCTGGGACTGTTAGGACTGGCTAGGCGGAGCGGAGGGGCCGGTGGCCACAGTGGGGGGCTTGGGGCTCCGGCAGGGAATGGAGGGAGGAAGGGGAGGGGGGTGGAAGAGGGGCATGGCCTTGGGAAGAAGGGGTGGGGCCAGGGGTTAGCCTCCCCAGACGGGTGGTTCACATGCCACCCATGGAGACAAATGGTATTTGAATTTCAGAAGTTTCAAATTCTTTCCTGTATTTAGAATCCACATTTTTCATGTGTGGTCTAAATTAGGTGTATTAATTCTTTGAAGATGGAACTTGCTGCTTATTGTTATAACAGAAGTAACTGTATAGGAATGGGTGACTGAATTCAGAAGATAAAAGATACCATCCCGAAATTTCATCTGTCCAACTGAGAACTTTTGGGGGGGGATTCTAAAATATCTAGGCAAAACAAAAATTGGAATTTCCATTCTGCAGGAAATTTGTTGGGTTGAAAAGACAAAATATTGAAATTTTTCAAGGAATAAAAAAAAAGGAAAAAAAACTGATTAGGAAACATTGAAGCATTTCATTTTGACTTTTTTATTTAAAATAAACATTTCAGATTTCCCCAACTCAAAATGTTTAATTTCAGTTTGCTGAACTGACCTTTAACTTTAAACTTTATCTAACTATTGTGCTATGGTGCCTCACGGAAGTTGTTTGGGTACCTCATGCCCACTGTGGGCCTATCTCTCTGACTGGACAACACCTTCCATTATGCACTACATGCACATGATTTCCATGATGTACTAAGTGGGTTGGTCAGAGGAGAGACTGTGGTATATCTTGGGAGTTGCAGTCCAAACAAGGAACCTAGCCAATGGAAGAGAATGGGGACATGAAGGGCCCAAACCGTAACTCTCATGAATCACCATGACACCATAGGCAGGTGGAGTTTACTGTTGAACTCACTTGGAATGAAATGTTTCTTTTCAGTTCATCAAACTAAATTGCTTCAGTTTGGATCAAACCTTCCCACAATAAAATATTTAGTTTTGATTTTCCAAACTGCATATTGCACAATTTTGGATTTTGTAGAAACTGCATTTTCCATTGAAAAATCATTTAGACCTGACCAGCTCCATGAAATCTAAGAACCCTGTTGTCTCTCTGGAGTAGTCTAGTCAGGGTGAAGGTCACTCTACGTTCTCCCCAGATCTCATTTAAAGTGCTCTTTTGGGATCTGTGTTAAATGCTGCCTTTCTTTCCACGCTTAGAAACTCCTCTAGGTTCCACTGCTGCTGGCCTGTTAAAGAGCGAGAGAGTGCACCACAGAGTGCAGTGAGATATACTAAGATATCAATCAATCAATAAATAGAATAAGTTGTAATTTAAAAAAAAATGAAAACCTAGAGTGGGAACCTACAAAATTCACCATGTTCTGATTACTCTCCCTCTAGTCCCAGGGACTTCGTATGTATGCAAAATTGACAGGTGACATTCCGATAAATAACTTTTACTCACATAAATGGATTCTTCTCCATGTTTTGATACATGCAGGTAGTCAGCTGTATACTTTGAGGCCATGTTTAGTATGAGCCCATAGGAAAAATGCTTGGCAATTTAATGATTTTTAAATTTAATCAGAATTACCATCTCACTGCTGAACCAAGAATCTTGTTATAAGGCTCTTGGGACATATTTCCTGTCACTTATTACTTTATGGGTGTTCAAGTAGTCTCATATATTTTTGAAGTGTAGAAGATTTTGTCCTCTCATGAAACAATCTTTCAAACTTGTCAAAAGTGTCAGACTAAGATTTACAGGACTTTGAAGAACAGTATAAGCTTGTGCATGACTTGGAAACAGAATTCTCAGTCATTAATATTTTAATAGTGAATTATCATTAATCTTGCTAAGTTTATGTATTGTGATTCATAGTATTCTAAAAGCATTTTTTTGTTATGAAAACTATATATCATAGCCATATCTACCAATGACACAAATTTCTCTCTTCACTTTCATACCGTGCTGATAATATTCATTTTTGTAAACGTTGTAAAAGGAAGTAAAAGTATTTACCAGATTTCATCTGAATTTTCTTTTATCTTTTACTTCACCTTTATATTTACATATATCTGGCATCACATTTTAATATAAAGGGCGATAGCGCTGAATTTGACTAATTGCATAAATTAGTTAAGATAAATATAAATTTAATACTAACTTAAACAAAAAGAAACAGTATTTCTAACACTATGGAGATTTATAGATACCACTCAGGAAATGTTCTACTTCCTAACTACATCGGATAAGTCCGCATCCAAAGTCTCCGCATCTTTCATTCTCTAAAGCTCCAGCTTAGAGCATCCTTTCTGTGCTGTGTGGTTTACCGTTTATGATTCCTAACACTCTCTCATTGTCTTGGACCTCTTGCAATACACTAACCATTTTGCTTCAGACTTTTCCAGTGTTGTGCACGTAAAAACAAAGGAACACTTTAGGCCTAGTTTTCTATCCAGCTACATCACTGAGAATTGAGACTCCTGTCAATGTAGTGGTATATAAATTGGAGTAATTCAGTCCTTTACTTCTCCAGGGCAGTTCAATATCCAGCCTCACTGTGTATACAGAGAAAGAGTTTTATTTTAAGAATTCTCTACAGTTGTTTTCTCATTACATATTGGATATAATGGGTATCATCACAGTTGCTTAAGACATTTGGATTTTCTTACCGCTGATTTGGGAGTCAGATGTCCCCATCTTTGGGTAATTTAGAAAATCCCATTCCATGTATTTTTCACTTTTGATCTGATAACCCATCTGTGCATCTACATCACACTGAACGTTTCCCTCTGCATGTTGTGATCCAGCATATGCTCTGTATTCCCTAAAGACTTCCTCAACAAAAGGGATAGACATGGAAATTAAATTAATGTGAACTGTGTCACACCCAGAATACTACTCCAGATTACTAAGAACTCTCAGAAAATAAGTCCCTTAACAATGTATGCGGTGGTTCTTCCTTTAACTGAAAATATTGTCCCCATCAAAACTCTACTCAGCAAATTGACCATAACTTCCAAGTTTCTTTTATGTAGCTACTTATTCTACCATATCACAGTCCATTCTTTGATATTTCTTACTATGGAATTTTCTAAGGACACTCCATCATTCTAACTTATCAGGTACTTCACCACATCACTCAAAACTGATATCCAGGTTCTGATGAGGTATTTCCCCATCCATTTCCAGTGATGAAGGAACTAGACTGCATATTGATATATGTATTATGGCAGGGACCTTAAGAATCACTTAAATTGCCTGTAGAAACAGAGACTAAGACCCCGAATGATCTCCAAGGCTTCTTTTTCAAATGGCCAAAGGCCCAATGGAACAAATCAAAGTGTGTGAAAATAAATGTGGACCTAATTTGTGCATTAAATTACTGAAATTGTGCTTTCAAATTGGAAATTTGTTGCTAAATAACTATTTGCATATGCTAATATCTGATTTGGGTGCACCACTGCAATAATTTCACACCAAAAATTAGGAATGAATTTCGTAGGCACATTTTTGTGCAGACCTTGCCTTCTGCCCTTTGGAAAGTCAGGCCCATTGTGTCCCACTTGACTTCTAAACAACATAATTTCTCCGATCTTTGTGCCTGTGTCCTTCAGCATGATTTCCGAAATGCCAGACACATAAAACAAACTTATCAACTCGGCTTGTGTTCAACTTCTCCAGAAGCATTGCAGGATTAAACAGCAGACTTATTGATATTTAAAGTTCAAGTTCTTTTTATGTCTCTGCTCTGAGCCAATATCCCTAGAGGGAAACATTTCTTTAGAAAGTGTGAATATTCTTTCTGTATATCCTTCTTGACAATGAATCAATATATGGTAGCAATTTTGGGTACTCTGAGATGGGAGTTAAATCTCCCTGGAATTAGTTTGAATTATTAAACTTTTGAAATCGCAGCAGAGTTGTAGTGGGTCTCCAAGGGGTTTATCAAATTTAATATAGTCTAATGTAAAAATGGGAATTTTTCCAATTTTGTAACACAAACCTAATTAAAGCCGGCTCTTTCATGCTCTATGGAAGATTAGCATGTGATAGAGGTCATCTGGCAACAATAGTTGTCAAGCTAACAGATGACAGACAAAGGGGAAAGTGGGCAATGTGAATACTCCCAAAAAATCTACAGAGCAGTGTAAAGCTCTAATGTCACAGCCTCAGCTAGCTTTAATCAGCATAGCTGTATTGACTTCAATTGAGCTCTGCCAGCCTCTACTAACTGAGGATTTGGCCCTAAGACTCTATCAGTCACCTCTGAAATAAGGCCTGATATTCAGTCATATTTCCACCAGTACACTTTCTCCACCATATTTGAATGTTTTGTGATCAGAGTATTAGTTGAAGATTACTCCTCTGATCCAATTCAAATAGCTGTAACATGAGTAATGACCCCTCGCCCCCAGTACAGGGATTGGCACCCTTTGGCACACGGCCCATCAGGGAAATCCAGTGGTGGGCCAGGATGGTTTGTTTACCTTCAGCGTCCACCGGTTTGGCCGATTGCAGCTCCCACTGGCCGTGGTTCACCGTTCCAGGCCAATGAGGGCTGCAGGAAGTGGTGCGGGTCAAGGGATGTGCTGGCCACCACTTTCTGCAGCCCCCATTGGCCTGGAATGGCGAACCATGACCAGTGGGAGCTGTGATCGGCCGAACCTGCAGACGCTGCAGGTAAACAAACCATCCCGGCCTGCCAGCGGATTTCCCTGATGGGCCGCATGCCAAAGGTTGCCGATCCCTGCTCTAGTATCATATACCAGTGACCTGGGAGCTCCACCATTTCCAGCCAAAGTAACCATTACAGTTAGCATATTTTCTAAAATTACTTTGGGGGAAAATGACTGCCAAATATTAATAAACATCTATTGTGCCTTCTTCATTGGTCACTGGCTGTTGGGAGATTGGCAGGCTGTAAATAGCAGTGCAAGCATTTACTTGCTATGATGTTCCAGTTCTTCCCTTGAAATAGCAGCATAAGGGTCTACAGTCACACTTGTGTTGAATGTTTATTTCAATAGCAATCATTGTTGTTCTTTTTGGAGAATTTTTGCCTACTTAGCAATTTTGGAAATGGCAGATGGGGGGAAAGTTATTCAGATGTTTCTTTTAATTTTACAGCAATTCAATTGACAAGTCTAGGAGGCAGATGGCAAAGCAAATTGCTTAAATTTTAATAAAAGCTTTCATTTACTCTGATTTTTGTTCTGATAAATAGCTGTGAATCACCTAATGTGCAAATAATTAGGCTCTATATTTCCTGGGGACTGGACAGTTTAGGGGATTGCCGGTAGGCTGTCAGTCTGAATCCAGCTCCGATTGGTAATGGATGAAAGTTGTTACTATCTGATGGCTGTTTGGTGACCAATTGAAATGAGAGGGTGGTTTCAGTCCAGTTTCCTAACAGACTGGTGTCCGCCTCAGAAAATCATCACCATAATTGGCAGTGAGATTGACAGCCTCAACAGAAGAGCTGAAAAAAAACATGCAAACTACTCGACAGAGAAGCTTTGCAGGTCAGTGCTGGAATGCTTTGGTGGGGTAGCATGGCAATATTTGCACCGCTGCTGCTGAGTTTGTAACTGGGGATGAAAAGGAATTAGTTCTCTAAGGCTGTCAGCCTGATACTTCTCACAAGCACTAAATCCAGCACCAGAAAAATCTATCTTTATGCTGCCCATTCAACACTTTGATGTTGTTTGTATAGTAAGCCAAAAAGAGAGAAGGGAAAAAACTAGAGATAAGATTAATTTGAAACCTTTGGTTTTTGTAGAAAGAAAAATATTTATAATATAACTGATAAAATCCTTTTAATTTGTACATTGTTTTTGCCTAAGGTGAAAAAAAGACAAACACATTGAAGTATCTTTAACTTTGATCTGGCTGTACATGGGGAAGAAGCTTTGTGTCAATGACTGATAAACTCTGTAGTGTATCTATTAAAAAAATAGGCTGAATTTCACTAATGTGCTGCAGAAAGACACAAAAAGAATCAGATGTTTCGAGAAATTATCACAATGTAAGCAAGTGTTGCAAAGCCTGCTTCTAGTAGAGCTGGACATAATAATGAGAGCCCCATACATGTCCTGAGTGAAGAATATACAAGGGAGATTTCTCCTGTTGATAAAAGATGCATTGTAGGTTGGAAAGGAGAACTTTGCCCTTAGGCTGAATATGCATGAGTAGAACTGCAGGATACAGAAGCACAAAATGGCCAATTGCAATAGAATTTAGATGTTTTATTCAGCTGGAAACATTGGTTCTATATCTGGGGGACACTTACAGGAATTAATTCTAATAAGAGTGCAAACTGATGAAGGATTGTACAGGCTGTGCCAGAGCCTATAAAAATGAAGCATTGGTGTACATGAGAGAATCCTGCTGCCAATTCAGACAATTTGCCCTCTCAGGTTGAATTTTACCTGACACTTTAATGCAATATACTGTACTGAAAGAGACTGGCTGTAGATTGACAGTTCCATACTACATAAGATCTAGTTTCCTGACCTCAGCCCCATTTGCCTCCTGTTGCCTTTGGCTGCAGGCCCCCATCACGGTACTCTTTTAGGCTTAACAAGCAGAAGAGGAGTGGCTTGTTAAGTATCTGTGATCTAATCCTGCTGTGACGCTGGCCAACCAGATGCAGTTTTTGCCAAGGCTTTACGCCTCAGAGGGGCATGACAAATTAATTGCTGGAAACCGGTCTGTTTCACCTCTGCATTAGTATGGTTAATCTGGGTATTGAACTTATAAAAATGCATTTAACAAGAGTGGCAGGTATAACAGCCCAGCCAGCCACCGGACCCCCGGTTGTGAGGTTTGGTGGTGAAGTTTTTGCTTTATTATGTCCCATGCAGTTTCCAGGGTGGCTGAGGAGACACATACCGCTGCCCCGGACATTGCATGGGGCATATTGAAAGCATCTTCTAGCAGACGCTTTTCCCCTGGGCAGGTTGGGTCTGGGGAGGGGAGGCACAGAGTGGCTCCAGCCAGCCTGGGGCTCCGGCCAGCCCAGGGCTCCTCCAGGTGGAGTGGGGGAGAGGGTCAGGGCTCTGGCTGGCCCGGGTGGGAAGCATGGTGCAACTTCTTTAGTTAGTTTATTACAAGATTACAAGTGTTGTCTTTGTTGAGAGATCTGAGAATAAATTGACCTGGGATAAGTGACTGGCCTCTTAGGACTGGGAGCAACCTGAATATTTTGTGATCTTTGGTGTATAGCAACCATCATTAAGTCGAGCTTCTTGGGTGGCACAATAGACTGGAATGCCCAAGGGGACTGTCTGTGACTCAGAGGTAAGACTGTTATAGTGCTTTAGAAGTTCACACTTGTTACTGGGCTGGTGAGATCTAATTATAGAGTACACAGCCAGTTTGGGGTCTCTGGCCTGCTTCTTGATAATCTGGCCTGAGGCTGGCACTCACAGTCATCGTGAACCACTCCAAACAGCGCAATACACTCCTACTAAATTTGGGTTGACTTCAATGGGAGCAGGAACAAGCCCTTGTTCTGTCTGAGGCCAGGCCTACACTACAGCAATATATTGGTATAAATATGTCGCTCAAGGGTGTGAAAAATCCACACCTGTGAGTGATGTAGTTATACCAGCTTAATACCCCACCCCCATGTAGATAGTGCTATGCTGATGGGAGAGCTTCTCCTGCTAACATAGCTATCACTTCATGGAGAGGTGGATTAACTATGCTGATGGAAAAGCTGTCCTGTAGGCATAGGAGAGTCTTCTCTAAAGCGCTACAGCAGCAAAGCTGTGCTATTGTAGTGCTGTGTGTGAAGACAATCTCTGAGAACTGTAAAGAACCCAGCCTGAGACTGTTTACCAGGTTGGTTATGCTTCAGCTACTGTATCAGTTGATGATATGAGCTGTCAATGTTCATGGTTTTATGGTACCTTCAGCAACATCAGTCTGTTCTTTTGTGTCCACACTACTCTGTTGATCACCACCTGCTGTCCTGGAGCCTTAAAAATTCCACCAAGTCCTGCAGGAGATATTCAGCTCTAAAAGGATAATTCCACTGAATAACAATGAGTTCCTGCAAAAAACATACTCCTCTTCCACATGAGGCAGAGAATTTTAAGTCTTCAGCACTTTTACTACCAGCCAAATTGGACACTCTTTCATCAGCTGATAGCCGGCAAGTTATGCTCCCTAGAGCTGATTATTCACATGCAGGATGTGATTAGCTCCCACTAAATTGAGTGGGAGTTACTTGTATGTTAATTGGGGAGAATCAAGAGCCATTTTTAGTGCATTTTTAAGTGCATTTTTTCAATTACATACTTTTTTGCACCTGTGAGAATGATCAGCTCTTACGAATTTGCTTCATAATTCACAACTTTTACATAGCCCTTTCTCATAGTCATATTTCCCCATCTCAGGTATGAATTAATGCTGCATCTTTTTAGCTTTAATATAGATATTTGCTGAGATAGTGATAATAATACTTGAATATATTGTGTGAAGAGAACTACAATTCATCCTTCATCATATTTTCACTTATTACTGCTACTATAACAGTAGTACCAGGAAACCCTGAACATGGTGAGGTCTCGTTTTGTTCGGGGCTTCCCAGAGGTAGATGTTAGCCTTTCCCAATGTAATATGCCACTGTGAATTGTTAGCAATGGGAGCACTTGGCTGAACTATGAAACAATTTTCATATCAAAGACTTTGAGTGGAAATGGACATAGTCTTCTTTGTCACATGAATATGCTGCTGTTGAGAAGACGACATGTGCTGCATTGCAATGAGGAAGAAATGCAGCTAGATTACAACACTTGGGTCATTTAAAAAGAAATACATGAGTGGAGTTAGTTCAAAGCTGAAAAAATAAAGCAGTGATGACTTTGATGAAAGACCATATGTATAATAAAATTGGAAGGAGAAAACACAATAAAAGAGGCTCAACAACTTGTCTGTATAAATTGTGAAATAATGAGACATTCTCTCACATTATGCTGATGGGATGGTAAAGGATGTTGACATTTGTGATGTTGAACAGGAAGATGGCTAGACTGAAGTGCCCATTAATCCAGAATAAATAAATTAGTATTTTTAGATTTTCAAAGTTTTTTTTTAATCAATATCAAGCTATGCCTTCTAAACCACTTCCTAACTGGTAAGCAATATAGGTAAACATACTTCTGCCACATAACCATAACCATAAAAACTAAACAAAAATCAAGTCGATGACACTACTCATTTAAAATATGATTTTAATAAAATCTAAACAAGGTGATATATATATATAGACTCATAGACTTTAAGGTCAGAAGGGACCATTATGATCATCTAGTCTGACCTCCTGCACAATGCAGGCCACACAATCTCACCCACCCACTCCTGTAATAAACCCCTAACCTATGTCTGAGTTATTGAAGTCCTCAAATTGTGATTGGAAGACCTCAGGCTGCAGAGAATCCTCCAGCAAGTGACCCGTGCCCCATGCTGCAGAGGAAGGCGAAAAACCTCCAGGGCCTCTGCCAATCTTCCCTGGAGGAAAATTCCTTCCCGACCCCAAATATGGCGATCAGATAGACCCTGAGCATGTGGGCAAGACTCACCAGCCAGCACTCAGGAAAGAATTCTCTGTAGTAACTCAGATCCCACCCCCTCTAACATCCCATCACAGACCACTGGACATATTTACCTGCTAATAATTAAAGATCAATTAATTGCCAAAATTAGGCTATCCCATCATACCATCCCCTCCATAAATTTATCAAGCTTAGTCTTAAAGCCAGATATGTCTTTTGCCCCCACTACTCCCCTTGGAAGGCTGTTCCAGAATTTCACTCCTCTAATGGTTAGAAACTTTGTCTAATTTCAAGTCTAAACGTCCTAGTGTCCAGTTTATATCCATTTCTTCTTGTGTTCACATTGATACTAAGTTTAAATAATTCCTCTCCCTCCCTAATATTTATTCCTCTGATATATTTATAAAGAGCAATCATATCCCCCCTCAGCCTTCTTTTGGTTAGGCTAAACAAGCCAAGCTCTTTGAGTCTCCTTTCCTAAGACAGGTTTTCCATTCCTCGGATCATCCTAGTAGCCCTTCTCTGTACCTGTTCCAGTTTGAATTCATCTTTCTTAAACATATATAAAGATAAAAGTTACAAGTTCACAAATAAATCAAGTTATATTCATCTTCAAATTATGTGGCATGGCTTTCAGTTTAATTATATTGAACATTTTCGCTATTTTCATTTTGCTAATTCAGGCTTTGTCGGTCCATATTTCCAAATGAGCCTCAACATGAACTTTTAAATTGCACCCATGATTTTAGGCTGATAAGTGTATATAATTTTTTTCATAGTCATGATTTTGTGCTTCCAATAAATCAGTTTTGTGTATGCAAATTAATAGTTGGTGCATGCAGGGACTAAAGTATAAAATGTGTGTGCAAAAACATGAGTACCCACATTTTGAAATGCAGTTTTGTTGGACTACTTTGAAAATATGGCCCATCGGGTTAGCAAACTGCAGCAACAAAAACAGTTTTAAATAAATACATACATTAAAACATATAAAAAGACATGACCATACCAAATTGAGATTTACTTGAATAGTGGTGGAACACAAGACTGTGTAGGCCCTCAAATACACTGCCACTGCTAATATGTGATATTCAGCATTAATAAACACATGGAATGTGACACATTACTGCGTATATGAACAGTGACTATCCTAGTAAAGATCTATAGATTTTTCCCCAAACTCTGAATTGTTCTGAGTTTGTCAGTAGGTATAATTCTTTATCCTATAATTGGGGGAGGAAGGAAGGAAGCAAGGGAGGGAATGGGGGGTGGTGTTAGATAAAGAAAAATAGTTGTTCTCTGTCTGGATTTAATTCATAGATTGTACAGCCAGAAGGGGGCATTGTGATCCTCTAGCTGGTCCTGCTGTATAACAGGCAATAGGACTTCCCTGGATTAATTACTGTTTGAACTAGACTATATCTTTCAGGGGGGAAAAAATCCAAACTTGATCTAAAAATTGTCAGGGATGGAGAATCCACCACAACCCTTGCTAAGTTGTTCTAATGGCCAATAACACTCTCTGTTAAACATTTGCATATTATTTCCAGTCTGAATTTGTCTCTCTTTAAGATTAACTTTCTAAAAAATTACACTGAAATGCAACAGGATAAAAACACAATCAGAGAGCATCTGTCAAATACGTGAGGATGATTTTTTAAATATTAGTAGAGATATTGGACCAGATCCTCATCTGATGTAAATTGGCATAGCCCTATTGAAATCAACATCAATTTACCCCAGATTGGAGGTTGGCCCACTATATTTATGTAAGTATCATTTCTTCACTTTTGAGATTATGAAAGTTACAAAGTTATTGAAGGACCAAAGGTGACTAATAAAGATAACAATTGGAAAATTTCTTGGCTATAGATGAAAGTAACTAGCACTGTGAAAGGTATGTAAAATTGGATTTAGAATATTTTTTAAAGTTTAGCAAAGTGCCCTTTCTGTGCACACACACACAGAGCTGCTTCTGTATTTCAGTGTGCGTAACGTGAGTGTCAGTATTTTTGCTAATGAGAAAGTAAGCCCCAGCAGCTGAGACACAATCAAAGCAATATCATTCTTAGTAGAGTTACTAACAATGGAAGTGTGACCTTACTGGAGGCAGTTTGCCCATTGTCAAAGAATCTGTGAAGCCTATGAAAGTGGGAGCTGCATAGATTTCTTTCTTTTGTAATTGATTCTTTTGATTATGTTTGGTAGTGGAAGCTACTATAGTGATCAGTAGCCCATGGCAGTGGTCTAATGGGACACGAGACTTTCAAGTAGGGAGGAACAAAGAAAGCATGTTAAAATGATTTAGTTGGCACAGCAACTTGGCAGTGAATATGATATGAAGTTACTAAATGACAATTATACTTATTGATATAGGCATTCTGCTATGCAAAAACAAAGATGATCATTAAAACTCAATGAGAGAATCCTTTTACACTTGGTTTAATGGGTAAAATTCATCAAGAGTGTAAGTTCATTGATGTCCATGGAGTTACACAAGGGCTCCATTTTGCTCTACATGTCTGTGTTGTATACTGAAATAAAATTTCACATGCAAGTTTTCTGGTATAATGGAATCCTGTTATGAACTTCACAGTGAGCAATTCCCATACTGAGTTCTATATCAATTAATACATTAATATCCTTGATATCCTCTAAAATATTGGAACTTCCTAAGACTGAAACACTCATAGAAGCAATATTCCAACTAGTACAAAGTGAATTTGGTTAGGTGTATTACATGGCAAGTGAGTTGAGTCAGGTGATACTTGGCTCTAACCGGCACTCTCCCAAACTACAGCATCCTTGGCCTGCAGCACACTGGCATTTTAAAAAGGTGTGGAGAAAGGTGGTGAATTCTGGAAACTTTTTCAGAGAATAGTTGTTCAAAAATATCTACATATTCTCATCGTCAGGATCGTGACCCCCAGGCAGGTTCCAAACAAGTATCAGGAGGTCACAACCAACCTGTCCTTCCCATATTACTAAACGGAAGGGGTATCCCACCTAGAATTTGTCCATATAGGAGGTGGGTCCTGGCATGGCCAAGGTTGAGAAATGAACTAATTTGTTCTAATGCCTCAACGTAGCCATTTTTAACTTTCAAGGTTCAATCCTACTCAGACTATCTGGTCCCTACTAACTCAGACTGCATTTGAAATAGCAGCATAGGGGTGGCTCTATAGCTTAGTCTCACTTACACCATCCAGTATCCTCTAAACTGCTTTTAACCAAAACCTTTAGAACTTAACGGATCAGGCAACAGCCAAGTCAGTTATGATGTGGAGATCTCAACCTTCCTTTCTTTGTGAAGTTGCTATAATTTATTTAACCAGCAGTTATTTTTGTAAATATAGCCAAATTCATGACTTTTCGGGGGGTTTTGGTGCTTGTTATAAGCATGATAATAAATTTATGATATTCCAGTTTCTAACCAGAAAATAAACAATCTCAGTTGCTGATATCTAGCAAATGATCTACTAGACTCTTGGGATCTGCTATTGAGCCCAGTCATGGCTTCATACTGGGGAATTCAAATCTACTTTCCCCTTCAGCAACTATCAAATGCCTTGTTAGTACTATGAAGGAAGAGTTAAAGGCACTTCTCTACTATATATTGTACTTTATGTCCCTCCTTAGCTAAAGTCATCAATAGACTTAGGATGTGATGACTCCTCAAAACTGAGAAATAAATTTGTTTCATGTCCACAGAATCAGGCAATGTGGATAGTTTGGAAATGCTCTCCCCATTTGATATCTATTTTCTGTTTCATATCATATCTTCTGGAAGACGTGATACTACCTAAAGGGATTATTTTTTTTTAAAATTCAAAAGGACTCCATTTCCTAACTAACTTCTTGTGCAACCAGTCACTCTCATGCAGACTCGATTTCATGTTTTAGAAGCTGTCTACTCATCAGTGGCCCTGATCTTCCAGGTATTTATGCACAAGTGTATTACTTTTAACGGTTCACCTTCAAAACAGAAGGATATACTCAAACTGTGTTATAATCAAATTTCAGGAGCTTTTACACCACAAAGCCTTAATTCAGTACATAATTATGGGCACTGGGTCCCTAGCAGTCTAATTAAAAAAGAAGCCATGGTAGGATAGTTATATGCAAGAGTTAAAAAAATCTGGAAGCATTGCCATGCAGATTAATAGGGTTGATCAGTTCATTCCTTTTCAATACCAGTGGAAATAGTCACTATTGCTTGATTGTTTAAACGTGGAAGAGTTGTCTCTCAAATAATTTTTAATATGTCTTAGCTGAAATTGAATATTTCTACAATTTTATTTTCCAGACCATTTTCAGAGTATATTTTCTTAGTCACTAATGCCTCCCCAAAATGCATATTTTGTAAGTAGCATTCACATTCCAGTGTCCATATTAACAAGAGCTTCCAAACACTACATATCAAATTACAATGGGTCATTGAGTTGTCTGTTAGACAGCTAAGGAACTGGCATGCCCTAGGCAAGCTGTCTAATTGGTATCCCAAATCACACACATTCTTGAAGATGCAAGCTGCTAGAACTGGATTTAAAAAAAAATCTTGAATAAGCAGTTTTAAAGAGTTTACTTTTCCAATTTTAAAATGTCACTTTTGATTTTGAGTTGATGTGTACTAGAAAAAATAAATAATTTACTGTTCAGAATTAGAACAATGTCTTCAGATGAACCTCATAAATCAAGGCTGATTCACTGAGGGTTGATTAATTAAATGGAAAGAGATACAGATATTATGCAGGAAATTCAAAATCTGCTGGTTTATATATATTTACTAACATACTCTTCTACGAATGAAACTATCTCACTTTTTTAACATGCAGCATAACAATAACTTTGCAAAAATAAAATGGAAAGCTTACTTTTTTTCATTAATAGCTATGCATAGATTTTTGGCACGCAGTTTATGAGGCCTATTATTATTCAGATGGTTTGAGAAAATATGACCTAATGAGATTTGTTCACTGCTCAGCACCTAGCACATTTTACACATTATAATAGGTTAGACTCTACTTTCATTATTCAACTGAAATACTTTAGAAATGTGTCACTAAGCTGTTGTATTGGCTCAATGTGCTGGACGTTATTAAAAAATCAGAGTACCTAGGAAAGATTGCAATTAACTGGCATATATATTCTGCTGTTATTTAGCTATTCAGTTTACATTTCAATTTCCCAAACACGGATCCAAATCCTGAAGTACTAACTCAGTTCTTACTTGACATCAATGGGAATGTTGCCTAAGGACGGAGTTGAACTAATTAAGCATGTCATGATTTGGCCTACTTTGGGGGATTAGATGGCTCAGAAAATGGAGAGGATTAATTTTGTACTTAGTCCTTTCTGAGCACGGACCAGATGATTTGGCCCCTGCTATGGATCTTTTTACTTTAAAAATCATGGTTCAAATAAAGGAAATGATATAGGCTAGTAATGACTAAGTAATTCTTTTGAATGTAGCTATATAGATATACACACTGAATGGGCCTAATCCAAGGCTCATTCAAGTCCAAGACAATCTTTCTGTTGGACTTTAAGGGCCTTAGATTAGGCCCTTAAATAGGTGAACAAATAAAATTTTGCAGACTATTTAAACTCCAGTAACTTTGCAGTCTAGAGGCATTAACTGATAGAAAACAGAACAGTTACCCTGTGATGGCTGCTTTGTGGCCTACATGAAATGAGTTGGCATCACAAGCTTACACTGTTATATCTGTCCTATGGATAAAAAAAGACTAACTTACCAGTTGCCACCAGCACTAAAATTCATTTTTCAAACAAACAGGGAAACTTGAACTAAATGATTCTTTCATGACAAGATCATCAAATCATGTAAATTGACGTCACCAATTAACATTGGCTAGGAATCTTGTTGTTTTGCTATAGGACTGTTGCTAACCCCATATTAGGAGACCTTTACTTTTTTATTTTTTGACATATGAGTTACCATTTTGGTAGAAAACATTACTTGACTATTGTTTCTTCATTAATCTATTGTGCTTCTACCTGGAAATGTTAAATTGTAATAAAAATAAACAATTTCCCAAAGCAAAATATAAAATAATTCCCCCCCCTAATGACAGAGATAATAGCACCACTGACAGGTAAACTAGCTTACAAAACCTCAGATTGTCATATACATGCATTATATCATATTGCTGATTGTTATGCCAATGACCTTCACTCAGCCAGCTCAGTTACTATCAGAATTATTTATTAGCCCTGATCTCATTTCATAACATATCCTGTACTGACATAACCAGATGACGGAAGCATTTGCTACTGGATTTTATCTATTGAATAAATGATTATATTGACTTCAACATCTAACAGTCTTTTCGCCTGGTGGTATTATATATACCCTGAAGAGTCAGAGAAGCTTTAATCCTGAGTAGGCTAATCCTCAAGTGTCTTAACAGAAAAGAAGTGCCTTCTTGAGGTCAGTAGGACATCCAGCTATAGATTTACCAAACAGTGCTCTTGGTTCCCAGAGATATTTTTTTTAATCAACACTATTAAGATAGGATGTATAAGGGGAATATTCTGTATAAGGGGTACCTTACATCTGAGGGAAAGGTATTATTTGCACTTATTCTTTTGTGCTTGTCAGCAAGCATTAAAAACACTGTATTGGACTCTGAATTCCATAACACCAATGTAAATCTGCAATAATTTCACTGGCTTTGGTAAAGTTACTTCCCATTTTCATCTGGGTAACTGCAATCTGAATCTGTCCCGTAGATTTTCTTCATCCATACTACTTCATCAGCTGATTTCCATCAAACTAGCTAAGAATAAGGGGTACTGGAAGATAACGTAAGTACTTTAAATCAACCACAAAAAAATCTTAATGCTTTAGGAAAGTGATTAAAGGACAGAGAATAAAAGAATTTTTCTAGATTAATGTTTGGAAAACTGAATAGGGTAGAAAAGCAGGAAAGTTGGACTAGGACAAACCTTAAAGACGATAGACATTTTTGCACCACATGACCTTTTCCTGTTCCTAGAATTTCCTTTATCCTTTGGAATATGCAATATCTCAATTAAATTCCAACATCCAGATACTATGATGAATGCCATAAAAATGTATACAAATACCATAACCCTTCATATGTTGACTTGCATGCAATGCTTCAGAGATGGTTGAAAAATGGGTAAAAGTTAAGAATAAAAACCCCACCATTTTTTAAAATCAACATTTGAAGTTTCATTGAGTCTTTTGAGCATAGTTCATCCAAAGTATGGCACTAAATTAAACTCTTAGAACAAATTTAATTGTCTGATTAAATAATCATAGTATTATTGCTTCCAGAAAGAGAATAATAAAGTCAATTTTATGCACGCCTGAACTCATTTCAGACTGTTAAAAGTGAAAATTGATAGCAAACTGTATTGACAAATCCTGAATGGACATAATTACTCAAGAAGAACCATCTTGAATAAATTCATGATAGCATAACTCAACTTTAATTCTGAAGAATACTAAAAGTAACCACTCTTATTTGTTTCAGTTAACTGATTTTACTCCTTGATGTTTAACTTTGGTACTCAAGGAAGTGACAATTTGATCAGTGTCAAGTACAAAGCATGTTGGGACAGTACCACACATCTCCTCTAACACACCTTCCTTCGTAGCTGCACCACTCCCTACAGTATCAAGTTGCAGTTAAAATCCAACCTCTTCAGAGTATAGATTGACATTTGTGTGGCAGTTTTGTCCACAAGCATCCACTATGGAATAGGCTTTGCCAGTCTCCCTTCCCACATTCTGACCCCCTGGTTTATTTTTACTTGAGACCTAAGGCAGAGTTGATACCTTAACTGACTGCCTCAGAATAATGATTATCTCCATTTTTGTGACTTGAATGGATGATTCCTGTGAGAGACGGAAGCAGAGCACTACTATCTCCCAGGTAATGACACACACCTTCATAGGAATCTGTGGAATCTGCCACACTGGAGTTCTGAGAGCCATACAGATTGATAGAGGGAGGAGATACTGCTCAGGCCATTGTCACCTCAATAGTTGACAGATATTTGCTCTCACATTAATGGGGCTTGATGGTGGACTTGTGCCCGCAACCTCTGAACAAAGGGGCTTTTGAAAAGGGATGGGGTGCACAGCTGCTGCCAAAGAAGAGAGAAGTTCAGAGCAGCCATGTGGAACAACACTTTGTGGGATTGGGGGGTTCACTTTCCCATAAAACCTGGAGAGCTACAGGATTTGGGACATTGTTACACAGGCCTCCTAAAAAACCCCAACTCCTTAAAAACTGTCTATAAATTAATAAGAAGGGATTTCTTGGACCACTTACCCATCCTCTCATGGATATGTCTGTAATAGGGAATAATTAATCTCTTAGGCCCCAACCAATGAACTACCTAAGCGTGTACTTAACTTTAAGAATGTGTCCTGTCCTATAAGAGTCAATGGGACTATTTACATGCTTAAATTCTTAGTTGCATCTGGGACTAAATCTTAGTGAAAATATTTTGGGAAGGAACAATGACAACTTGGGTTTCACTGAAAATCTATACCTGAGTAGAAACATATATTTTTCTTTAATTATCTTATGTGAAGCATATGAGCATCATTAAATATATTGTCTAACATACTGCTGCACTTTAAGCCATTTAAACATAGCATCATGTGAAACATTTTAACTTCCTGGCCCTCTGGGAAACAGATGAAATGTAGAGATGCAGCATCACTGATTCCACTGAGATCTTTGAATGGTTCCCTCACTTAAAATTGCTGAAAACTATACTAACTGGTTGATGTTATGAATTTATTCCCAGAAATGTTGACTTCATTGAATAAAAATAGTAACATTTAGAAACTTCCTATGTCTGAAGTGCCTATGGGTAAATGAGGATCATTGATGCTACTGTTGGTAGCAGCTATTTCTGACCCAATTCTTGTCTCATTTAATTATCTTGTTCTAAGTTATACAGGTAGTCAGTGCAGGATTTTATGAATCCATGGGAGGTGCTGGATTGTAAAACAAATTAAAACAAAAAACTTAATTCTGAACACCATAGGACTGAACTAGAAATAATTTTTTAAATGAAACCTTTAAGAAACTTGACATTTGTTGAAAGCATACTCAACTTTGAAACAAACAAAAAGCATGTGCCTTGACCATTTTAGTCAATGGGGGTTTTATCATTCATTTCAGAGGGGCCAGGATTTCATCAATTAACTGTATCTTCTCTACAAGCAGGAATGAAAATAAGTGATGACTGCACAGTCACCACAAGAGCAGTGCTTGTATTAACCATACGTGTGTGGAGACAACTACTATGTAACTAGTATCATTACTATGAGGGGATCTTCAAAGCTGATAAGCTTGAGAAATAATGTTGCCAATAGGTTTGTGACATAGGCAAAGAGGCCCCTGTACCTCCTTTATATCAGGACAAAGTGAATGCAAAGCAGACATAAAATGCTGCCATTTTCATTTGGTAGCATTTTTACCCCCACTTTGCACTCACTTTGCCCAAGTGTAAACACCTACACCAATTACGGGGCAATGAAAATCAGGTCTTGAGGTTTAGAAATGTAGTGCTTTTTAAATGGTCCCAGTCCTGCAAATCTCCTTTTTCAATTAATTGATTCTGGCTGCTGGTCTGGATAGTACCTAATACAGTGAAGATAGTCACACACATTAAGATTACCTCACCGATCTGCAGGATACAATATAACTACCCAAAGCAGTGCACACTAAAATTATGCCTAAACACTTTCTAAATGCCACAAAGGTCTCTGGAGTTAAGAGCTATTTTGTTGTGAAGTTTAGTAGATTCAGAGCATCTCCTCTTTCTTAGCACATGCATGTTTCCTACTGAGAAAAAACCATTGGACCAAAATCATACCTGTGGAGTTACACAAGAAGTAGTCCAGCTGAGGTGAAAGTGCCATCTCCTCTGCTCATGAGCCTTCTCCTATTGATTGACAGTTTCATGGGTCCAGTGGAATGTAGCTGTTAAAGGAAGTCAACTGTCAGTGAGGAGAAAGTGAGGGAGAGGCAATATTTCAAGTAACTAGGTCTAATCTCATTGAGGGCTTTGAATATAGGACAGAAACTGTTGTATATCTAATATGGGAGGTTTCTTATACAAATTCCATTGTATAAAATACCCAACCTTGAAAGCATTCAGGTTTCTGCTATACATATGAATAATTAAACTTATCTCATTTCTTGCAATATTCCCTTATAAATACTTAGGGTATGTCTACAATACAAAATTAGGTTGATTTTATAGATGTTGATCTTTAGAAAGCGATTTTATTCAGTCAATTATGTATGTCCCCACTAAATGCATTAAGTCAGCGGAGTGCGTCCTCAATACCATGGCTAGCATCGACTCACAGAGCGGTGCACTGTGGGTAGCTGTCCCACAGTCCCCGCAGTCTCTGCTGCCCAATGGAATTCTGGGTTAAGCTCCCAATGCCTGATGGGGCAAAAACATTGTTGCGGGTGGTTTTGGATACATATCGTCAGTCTCCTCTCCCTCTGTGAAAGCAATGGCAGACAATCATTTCACACCTTTTTTCCTGGGTTACCCATGAAGATGCCATAGCACGGCAAGCATGGAGCCCGCTCAGCTCACCACTGCTGTTATGAGCATAGTAAACACCTCGCGCATTATACTGCAGTATGTGCAGAACCTGCCTAGGAGCTGCCAGCACGAGAATGATTGAGAGGAGGATATGGACACAGACATTCCTGAAAGCACAGGATGTGGCAAATGGGACATCATTACAGCAGTGGGGCAGGTTGATACAGCAGAATGCTGATTCTCGGCCCAGCAAACAAGCGCAGAGTGGAGGGACCGCATAGTGTTGCAGGTATGGGATGATTCCCAGTGGCTGCAAAACTTTCGCATGCGTAATGCCACTTTCATGGAACTTTGTGAGTTGCCTTCCCCCGCCCTGAAGCACAGAAATACCAAGATGAGAGCTCCTCTGACAGTTGAGAAGCGAGTGACGATAGCCCTGTGGAAGCTTGCAACGCCTGACTGCTACCAGTCAGTCGGGAATCAATTTGAAGTGGGCAAATCTACTGTGGGGGCTGCTGTGATCCAAGTAGCCAAGGCAATCAGTAACCTTCTGCTAGCAAGGGTAGTGATTCTGGGAAATGTGCAGGCCATAGTGGATGGCTTTGCTGCTATGGGGTTCCCTAACTGTGGTGGGGCAATAGATGGAACCCATATCCCTATCTTGGCACTGGATTACCTTGCCACCAGTACATAAACCGCAAGGGGTACTTCTGAATGATGCTGCAAGAACTGGTGGATCACAAGGGATGTTTCACTGACATCAACGTGGGATGGCAAGGAAAGGTGCATGATGCTCTCATCTTTAGGAACTCTGCACCATTTGAACAGCTGCAAGAAGGGACTTACTTCCCAGACTAAAAAATTACCATAGGGGATGTTGAAATGCCAATAGTTAACCTTGGAGACCCACCCTACCCCTTGCTCCCATGTCTCATGAAGCCGTACACAGGCAACCTAGACAGTAATAAGGAGCAGTTCAACTATAGGCTGAGCAAGTGGAGAATGGTGGTAGAATGTGCTTTTGGCCATTTAAAAGCTCGCTGGTTCTGTTTGCTGACTAGGTTATACCTCAGCGCAACAAATATTCTCATTGTTATTGCTGCTTGCTGTGTGCTCCATAATATCTGAGAGAGTAAAGGGGAGATGTTTATGGCAGGGTGGGAGGTTGAGGCAAATCACCTGGTGGCCGATTTTGAGGAGCCAGAAACCATGGCGATTAGAAGAGCACAGCTAGGCATGCTCCGCATCAGAGAGGCTTTGAAAAGCAGTTTCATGACAGGCCAGGCTATGGAGTGACAGTTGTGTGTGCTTCTCCTTGATGCAATACCGCCTCCTTTGTTGATTTCACTTCCCTGTAAGCCAATCCCTCTGCCCCCTTCGACCACAGCTGGCAAAGGAAATAAAGTCCTTATTGTTTTGAATCCATTCATTCTTTATTTGTTAAAAAAAAAGTGAGATAACGGACAAGGTAGCCCGGGGGGGTGGGGTGGGATGGGGAAGGAGGGAAGGACAAGGCCACATTGCTTATTGCAGCCACACTACAAATCAAATCTATTTGAATAACAGCCTTCTGTTGCTTGGGCCATCCTCTGGAGTGGAGTGGCTGGGTGCCCGAAGACTCCTCCCTGACCCCCCGCTTTCTTGGGCGTCTGGGTGAGGAGGATATGGAACTTGGCAAGGAGGGAAGGTGGTTACACAATGGATGCAGCAGGAGTCTGTGCTCTTGTTGCCTTTCATGCAGCTCCACCAGATGCCTGAACATGTCTGTTTGCTTCTGCCATTACCCTCAGCATCGCCTCCTGCCTCTTCTCATCATGCTCACTGTATGCTTTCCTGGCTTCTGTCACTGTATGTCTCCCTGCATTCAGCTGTGACCTATTAGTGCGGGAGGACTGCATGCTTGGAAAACATGTCATCGCGAGTGCGTTTTTTTCACATTCTAATCTGAGATAACCTCTGGGATAGAGATAATAGGGCAAGTGTAGAAACATTTACACCTTCAGGGAGTTAAAAAGGGAGAGTAGAATTTAAGAAGATGCATTTGTGAGAACAAAAGGGAGACTCTTTCACAGTGAATCAAGCAATTCATAGCAGACAGCACATGTGTTTTAGGTACAAGGTTGCATTTTGCCTTTTATATTGAACACCTGCTGGTTTGGTGACACATCACACATGGCTGGGTAACAGAATTCTGTTTCCCGGCAGCCATGGTAAACCAAATGGTACATGGGGTTGGCTTCTTCTGCCTTCATAACATGTTGAAATGGTTTCAAACTGCAGCGCCCTCCTTTGGCATAGCAAGCAGTGCCAGTTGGGTTTGCCATTTAAAAGGAGGGGCTGCAGTTTTGGGGTGGATGTGCAGCCCACTTCTCCCCCCACCGCGTGGCTATTCTCTGGGATGATCCCTTTTAGCCACATGCAAACAGCCCAGCATGACCGGGGTCCTTTTACTGTTCCCTTACAAATATCCCCCCTATTTCAACTAGGTGACCATGAATTATATCACTCTCGTGAGGCTAACACAGAAAGATAAAGACCGAATGTTGCTTGAATGTGACCAAAATCCAAGACAATTTGCTGTCGTGCTTTTTGCTGCAATGATTCCAGACTGCTTGCTAACTGGCTTGATGTGGTAAAGTGTCCTACCGTGGAGGACGAAATAAAGCAGCCCTCTCCAGAAACCTTCTGCAAAGGTTTTCAGAGTACCTCCAGGAGAGCTTCATGGAGATGTCCCTGGAGGATTCCTGCTCCATCCTCAGACATATTAACAGACTTTTCCAGTAGCTGTACTGGCCGCGAATGCATCTCAAGTCTTCAGGGAATATAAAATATTAAACACAATTGCTTTTAAACCCTGTAATGTAGTTACAAATGTGCACTCGCAAGAGGTGCCTTCTCCGGCTTCGGGGTCCGGGAACCCGCCTTGGGTGGGTATTAGCTCCAGAGTGATGAAAAGGTCCTGGCTGCCAGGGAGAATGGATTCTCTGCTTGCCTGCTACCCATTCTCCTCCTCTTCCCCCCACCCCTTCCTCATCCACAAAATCCCCCTCCCTGATGTGTGAGACTCTCCCCTTGCAGGTGTTCACAGACAGTGGTTGGGTACTGGTAGGGTCCCCCCCTAGAATGCCATGCAGCTGATCATTGAAGTGGCATGTATGGGGCTCTGATCCAGAATGACCATTTCCCTCCTTTGTCTTTTGGTAGGCTTGCCTGTGCTCCTTAACTTTCACATGGCACTGCTGTGTGTCCCTGCTGTAGCCTCTCTCCACCATGCATTTCTTCTTTTTGATCAGAGTTTGGCCTGCACAGATTCTTCTCCCCATACAGCAATCAGATCCAGTGTCTCCCATTTGCTCAATGCTGGAGCTCATTTGTGATTCTGGGACTGCATGGTCACCTGTGCTGCTGAGCTCGCCACGCTGACCAAACAGGAAATGAAATTCAAAAGTTCCCGGGGCTTTTCCTGCGTACCTGGCTAGTGCATCGGAGTTGAAAGTACTGTCCAGAGCGGTCACATTGGAGCACTCTGGGATAGCTTGCAGAGGCCAATACCGTCAAATTGCATCTGCACTACCCCAAATTCAACCCAGCAAGGTCAATTTTAGCGCTACTCCCCTCATCGGGAAAGAGTACAGCACTCGCTTTTAAGAGCCCTTTAAGTTGACGGAACGGGGTTGATTGCTTATAAGATCGACCTAACACTGCTAAATTTGACCTAACCTCGTAGTGTAGGCCAGGGCTTAGAGTATACATATCCCAGGGTAACATTTAACTAAGTAAGTCCCAGATCCTGCAAACATTTAAGCATGCTGAGATTTTCATTGCAATTAGGTGGTTGGGATGCCCAGTTCTCATTTATTTTAATCTCAGCTATTACCTATTTCATCAGCAGAGGTAACAAGTAGTAGTTGCACTTGCATATGATGGGGGAAACCACCCTACAATTAAAACAAGCCCACTGGGAAAATATATAAACACTAAACCAAAAACAATCATAGCAAAATTAAACATTATTTATTTTATGTACAGAATCCAAAGACTGTAGAAAAACCCTTTGTTTTAAAAAATCAGAATGTCAAAACCTTGAAAAAAATCAGGTTGTTTTTTGTTTGTTTGTTTTTTGTTTTGTTTTGTTTTTTATGGCTAACTTAACATTTATACCAATTTAGGCCGGTCACATGCTCAAGTCCCATTAATTTCCACTGGACTTAAACACACGTTTTAAGCGAAAGCATGTGCTTAAATGCTTTCTCTGAATAGGGACATAAATATAGTGGGAAACTTTGATCCTTAACCTTTGCAGTCAGTGGCATTTTTGCCACTGACTTCAGTGTGTGTAGGATCAGGCCCATGTAGTTTAAGTTTCAGACTGTCCACAGATATCTTATAAGTCCTCAGGGTAGGAGCACATTTAATGTAACTGAGTATTAACTAAATATACTAACTAAATTAAAAAAGGGAAACCAGGGAAACATAGAACAAAAATCAGACATAGCATTGTTTTAACTGGAAACACTTTAAAATAAATGGATATTTTCTAATGAGTAAGACCCAAATCCTGCAAATTACTTTTGGCAGGTGAACCACTGAAGCTTGGTGTAGCACCATGAAAGTCTATGCATTTATTCATAGGCATAAGGAGCCACCACGCAGAGCCACTTGCAGGACTGGGTTCCATATTATATTCATCCCTCTCCCATGCATGCATGCACCCACCCCAAAGGCCTTGTTTTAGTTATAAAGATATACATTAAATTTTGGCTGTGTCCGTTCACAAAGAAATGGTAGCAAGTCAACACAAACATTTCTTTTATTATATCTATAATTTACTGATAATGTTCTCAAAGGAAAAGCCTCTATTTACAAGAACTGAATTTACTGTAGATGTAAAGTTGGTAACAGCACTTGAGGCTAGAGTGATCTGAAGCTAGTGATAAAACTTAGGTAAAATCATATAATTAAAGCAATATTGAGGATATGAAAAAGATAAATGCATATATCTCCATTTATGTGATTAGAGGCGAAGTCTGTAGCTTACCTAATAGACATGTGAGCCACCAAAAATAAAACGTAAATTCTGTCTTCCTGCATAAATGAGAGAATTAAATCTTCGGCACAGGATTTACTGGAGATGCATTGAAATCAATCTCTTTAAAAGGCATTTTAAGGACATAAACAAGTGTTGTATATACCCAAGGCAAAATTAAACATAAAAATGTATTGCCTCTGAGGCAGAACAAAATCGTTTCTTGCAGTGAACAATATTGCAGAGTCGCAGCATGACTCTTGAATTCTATTTCAGTGAAGAGACGCTGAAAAAGAAAAACACATTAATAATAAGCTTCTGCCCATGATAATGGAAGTTTTGAAATTCTTGACTGTAGTGTGTGCCATATAAGTGAGGAGAAATCCATACACTACTTTTTTAAAAAATGTGAAGCAACATTTCATTCTTTCTAAAACTAGTGCCTGTGATGTGATTATATTTCATTTAATTATAAAATGACAGTAATAATGAAGATATGAACTCAGATATCAGGGACTGTTTTTCCCTCCTCTGATTGTATTGCTGTGTTACATTGCACCCAGTAATCCAAAGTTTTATTGAATCAAATACAGAGAGAAATAGCATTTCATTTTAACGTTTCCCATATGGGAAATCTGTATCTTTGTGACTCAAGCACTTCATAAGCACCATGATAGCACAGAATTGCAGCATGTTCTGTAATACCTTGCAATCCTTTGTCATTTATTTTACCCTTGAGTATATACTCCTATTATAGTTCATCTCCCTTTTCCTATTTACTCTCACCGTATTACTCTGCTCCTAGAGAAGGTGGACTAGGAGTTTTCCCTAAACCATAAAACATTAAAATAAAAAAAATAGCATGTGGCTGAACTAGTATGTGAGTGATTTGGACACTGTCATAGCTCCCGGAGTGCACAACTCTCAAACATTTAGTAATCGTACAATATAATATGCCCTGGGACTGAAATCCAGTCAAAGATGAGTCTTTCATTTTGCAACATGCTTCATTATTATAGCACCTGGACGGATTTATATTTTTACTAGTTTCCTAATAGCAGCTTCTCTGGGTTTTGGTTAATGAAGGGAAGAAATTGTAATATACAGAAAAGCAGCTGAATACACATAATCATCATGAAACTTCACACTGTGATATATTATCTTGATTCAGTACAGCAGATGTACTATATTTAGTATTAATATCTTGGAAACAGCATGGATTCAGAGTTGTCTATTTGTTATTCCCCCTGAGAAACCATTTTCATTTTCCATATTTTTTTTTTATTTCACAGCTAGCTTGGAAAAAATCTTGTTCTCTTTTATACCCACCACCCACCCATTTGCTTTTCTATAACCACTAAAACCTTTCTGATAACATTGGATTACTCAATGCTTTTCCAATCATATGTACACCCTGCTCAAAGCTTGTTGTTTTTGTTCTTATATTTCATCTAAAAATGTATTTAATGTGTTCAATAAGAAGAAAAAGTAATCACTGTACCAACTATATTCTTTCTTTCCCAAGAAGCAAGAGATTGTTAAAAATCTTAATGGATTCTGCTCTGCTCCTTTAGCTTTCTTCTCCATGATTTCTTTTTTGGCTAGTTATATATATATATATTTTTAATATCCCAGAAGCTTTCTCTAGTCGTTCCCATTAAGCACACTAGCACCTACTGGCGAGAAGAAATGATCAGCTGTAGCTTCCCTGGGGTTGAACTAATTTAGAAAAATATTCATTTTAACCCTAGCAGATGTTTCTCTTTTGTTAAACCAATATAGGGCTTTGTTTTGCCATGTCATTTCTCAAGCTAACACTAATAAATTTTTAAAAATCAGCAGAACTATAGGTAGCAGATGATATGATCACCCTTCCAGACATACAGTACAGAGTAAGAAACACCTAAAGAAGTTACAGCAGAAATATATACTAATTTTCCTTTTCCCTTTTATATTATGTTTAAAAGATAATTACAAGATCATTGTAGTGTTTCAGGGTTTGACAATATCATGAAGGAATGCTAGTCTCTAGGAGAAGAATAATACTTTCAATGCTCATAGTATCTGAGTATCTCAATGCATTTTAACAAAGATTAATTAATTAAACCCTATAACTCTGTTCAAAATCTGATTTAGGGGACCAAAAGCCCAAGCCATGAGTTGCTAGTTTAATTTTATGTGGGAAGAGGTGAAAAGTCAGTGGAAGGATTTAAGCAAGAGGTAATTTGGTAGGGGAGGAAGGTGACTTTAGAAGCAGTGTTTTGGGCAGTGTTTTGGTGGGTACAGTTGAGATGCAGTAAGATAAGACAGGAAAAAGTTGTAATGAAGGTGAAAGGTGACCAGTATGTGAGCAGGAGTTTTAGCTTTAGATAGCATGAGATAGAGATATTATATAGGAAGGAGCCAAAGAAGTTGGTAAGAGAGAGAGAGAGATTTCAGAGAGTGCACTAAGATAACAACAGTTCAAGTCCCTAAGACATTGCAAAAGATTTTTTATTGTTTAGTTTTTGTACTCTATTTCCCTTTAGCAGAAGTCAAAAACTGAGTTATTGGGAGTAAGCAGAGCTAATCATAGTGCTTGAAGGAATGATTCTCTTAGATTGTAACAGAGGGCAACCTCAGCAGAGATCACAGGAAGGGATTCACAGTACACTGCCAGTTAAAGTCAACAGATATGCTTGTATCTGAAAACAGGCCAGTTTTCAGATACACCTTTATCTGAAAGGTCTCCAGTGTAAGAGACCTTTACACTGGAGTAAAAAGGTCTAGGTATAAATGAGAAGCTGGCCCTTAATTACAATGAATTTTATAAAAGTTTTGATAAAATTTGTGTTTTCAATAGAAGATACTGATCGTCATGGGAAAAAAAAAAGGACTGACTCCTTTAGTTCAGCGAGGGAGGAGGCAAAGGTGGCAGTAGTCATTTTTGTGATGCTATAATCCTGTAGCTGCCTGAGCAATGCTGCCAGTTCCCAGGCTAAGTTAGCACTGGTCTACATTACGAGGTTAGGTCGAATTTAGCCACATTAGGTCGATTTTATAAGCAATGCGGATACACAACCAACCCTGTTCCATCGACCTGAAGGGCTCTTAAAATCGACTGCTGTACTCCTTCCCAATGAGGGGAGTAGCACTAAAATTGACCTTGCTGGGTCAAATTTGGGGTAGTGCAGATGCAGCATGCTCCAATGTGACTGCTCTGAACAGCACTTTCAACTCTGATGCGCTAGCTAGCTATACAGGAAAAGCCCCGGGAACTTTTGAATTTAATTTCCTGTTTGGTCAGCATGGTGAGCGAACGGGAGACACTGGATCTGATTGCTGTATGGGGAGAAGAATCTGTGCAGGCAGAACTCTGATCAGAAAGAAGAAATGCTAATATATATGCCAAAATTGCACCGGGGCATGGTGAAGAGAGGCTACACTAGAGACACACAGCAGTGCCATGTGAAAGTGAAGGAGCTCAGGCAAACCTACCACAAGACAAAGGAGGCAAACAGTCACTCTGGGTCAGAGCCCAATACATGCCGCTTCTGTGATCAGCTGCATGGCATTCTAGGGAGGGACCCTACCACTACCCTACCACTGTCCATGGACACTGTAAGGGAGGAGTCTCGCGCAACATGGAGGAGGATTTTGTGGATGAGGAAGAGGAGGAGGAGGAGGAGAATGTGCAGCAGGCAAGCAGAGAATCCATTCTCCCTGGCAGCCGGGACCTTTTCATCACCCTAGAGCCAATACCCTCCCAAATTGGGTTCCCAGACCCTGAAGCCAGAGAAGGCACCTCTGGTGAGTGCATACTTGAAACTACACTTCAGCGGTTAAAAGCAAGTGTGTTTAATGTTTGATTTGCCCTGAAGACTTGAGATGCATTCGCAGCCAGTACAGCTACTGTAAAAGTCTTTTAACTTGTCCAGGGACTTCTCCATGAAGCTCTCCTGGAGGTACTCTGAAAGCCTTTGCAGAAGATTTCTGGGGAGGGCTGCCTTATTTCATCCTCCATGGTAGGACACTTTACCATGCAAAGCCAGTAGCAAGTAGTCTGGAATCATTGCAGCACAAAGCATGGCAGTGAATGGTCCTGGGTTTTGGTCGCATTCATGCAACATTCGGTCTTTATCTTTCTGTGTCAGCCTCAGGAGAGTGATATAATTCATGGTCACCTGGTTGAAATAGGGGATTTTTTTGTAAAGGAACAGTAAAAGAACTGCGTTCATGCTGGGCTGTTTGCGCTTGGCTAAAAGGGATCATCCTGGAGAACAGCCACACAGTGGGGAAGGGGTGGGCTGCACATCCACCCCAAAACTGCAGCCCCTTCTTTTAAGTGGCAAACCCAACCGGCATTGCTTGCTATGGGAAAGGAGGGCGCTGCAGTTTGAAACCATTCTCACATATTATGAAGGTGGAAGAAGCCAACCCCACGTACCCTTTGGCTTACCATGGCTGCCTGGAAACCGAATTCTGTTGCCCAGCCGTGTGTGATGTGTCACCATACTGGCAGGCACTCAATAAAAAGGCAAAATGCGACCCTGTACCTAAAAAAAATGTGCTGTCTGCGATGAATTGCTTGATTCCCTGTGAAAGAGTCTCCCTTTTGTTCTCACAAATGTATCTTCTTAAATTTTACTCTCCCTTTTTATCCCTCCTGCAGGTGCAAATGTTTCTATGCTCCCCGTATCACCTCCATTCCTGAGGTTATCGCAGATTAGAAAGCGAAAAAAAACACACTTACGACTACATGTTTTTTGAACTCATGCAGTCCTCTCACACTAATAGGGCACAGCTGAATGAATGGAGGCGTTCAGTGGCAGAGGCCAGGAAAGCACTCACTAAGCGTGATCAGAACACGCAGGAGGAGATGCTGAGGCTAATGCAGGAGCAAACGGACATGATCAGGTGTCTGGTGGAGCTGCACAAAAGGCAATAAGAGCACAGACCACCACTGCATCCACTGTATAACCGCCTGCCCTCCTCACCAAGTTCTATATCCTCCTTACCCAGATGCCCAAGAATGCGGGGGGGGGTAGGGGGGGAAAGAGGCTCCAGGCACCCAACCACTCTACTCCAGAGGATGGCCCAAGCAACAGAAGGCTGTAATTCAAACATCTTTGATTTGTAGTGTGTCTACAACAAACAATGTGGCCTTGTCCTTCCCTCCTCCCTCACCCCACCCAGGCTACCTTGTCTGTTATCTCCTTATTCTTATAAAAGAATTCATGGATTCAAAACAATAGGGACTTTATTTCCTTTGCCAGCTGTGATCGAAGAGGGCAGGGGGATTGGCTTACAGGGAAGTAAATTCAACAAAGGGGGCAGTTTTGCATCAAGGAGAAACACACACAACTGTCACTCCATAGCCTGGCCACTGATGAAACTGGTTTTCAAAGCCTCTCTGATCTGCCGGGTGCCTAGCTGTGCTCTTCTAATTGCCCCTCTTGTGTGGCTGTTCAAAATTGGCTGCCAGGCGATTAGCCTCCACCTCCCACCCTGCCATAAATGTCTCCCCCTTACTCTCACAGATATTATGGAGCACACAGGAAGCAGCAATAATAATGGCAATTATCCCATACCTGCAACACTATGCGGTCCCGCCAGTCTGTGCTTGTTTGCCGGGCCCAGAATCGGCATTCCACTGTATCAACCTGCCCCACTGCCGCCATGATGTCCCAACTGCCACATCCTGTGCTTTCAGGAACATCTGTATCCATGTCCTCCTCACAATTGTCCATGTGCTGGCGTCTCCTAGCCATGGTCTGCACATACTGCAGGATAATGTGTGAGGTGTTTACAATGCTCACAACAGCAGCGCTGAGCTGAGCGGGCTCCATGCTTGCCATGCTATGGCATCTGCATGGGTAACCCAGGAAAAAAGATGTGAAACAATTGTTTGCCATTGCTTTCAAGGAGGGAGGGAAGAGGGTGGGAGGGGAGGCTGACAACATGTACCCTAAACCACCAGCGACAATGTTTTTGCCCCATCAGGCATTGGGAGCTTAACCCACAATTCCAATGGGCAGCAGGGACTATGGGATAGCTACCCACACTGCACCACTCCATGAGTCGATGCTAGCCCCTGTATTGAGGATGCACTCCGCCGACCTAATGTGCTTAGTGGGGACATACACAATCGACTGTGTAAAATTGCTTAGGAAAGATCGACTTCTATAAAATCGACCTAATTTCGTAGTACAGACATACCTTTAGAGAAGGCCAAGGGCTGCTCTAATTGGTGATTGGCTTCCAAGAGACCATTTGCTGGGTCAGCACATGCCCTGGCCATACTCCATGTGTGAGGGACTACAAGATATCCTACAAGCTAGGGAAATCTTCAGGCAGTCAGTTCCATGAGCTTTGCAGTCAAATCCATAAGTTTTCCAGCTGCTTTATGCTACCAGAATGGTGCAAAGCAGGTCGGTGGAAGGTAGGGGCTTTGTGGAAGTGGCAGCATCTGGCCCAAAAATCTAGTCATGAACCTCTTGTATCCTAGAGCATGTTCAAATCTTCTGTCCCAGTTTCTGACATGAACTCTCAGCCATCTATAATAATATGTGCACCTTCTGTATATGCAGGGAAAGGAAAACACAACTGTTTTACGGGTTGTTCTAGACATTATGAACATTGCTCCATACTAAAGGTTCAGAGAGTATATTTCCCCTGCAGGATGAATCAAAGCAGACTGTTCCTTTATCTGGGCAAGAAAAAGTGAAAAATAATGTAAAGCTCTAAACAATTTTTCGTTGTTTGTTTTTAATGGAATTCAGAGGGGAAGATATGTAAATCCCAACAAGCATGCAAGATTCATGGAAAAATGTTTAGCATTGATTAGCAGTGGGTCAATTTGTTTAAGAAAGGCTGCAGTTTCTGAGACAGTATCAATAGATCACATACACACCATGAAAATGAGAAACCTGATAAATGGCTGAGTTATGCACTTATAGATTTTCCAATTACAATACAGTAGCAGCCAACACGATAAGCATTTTAAACAACCTGAGTTATATTTTATTAAAAGCCTGTAATTTTTTTTCATTCCAATGAACCAAGATAAACCTTTATGCAGTATCAGACCTGGTCAGATTTTTTTGAACAAGAAGTTTAGTGGAAAAATGCTTTCCCTCCCTCCTCAAAAATTATTTCCCCACAAAAGATTGCCAACATTGTTAAAAATATTGGGTATATTGAACAAACAAACAAACATAACAAAAACAAAAAAAAATCATTCTTTATGGTCTGAGGGAAAAAATAATCAAAAACATTGAAAATTTTGAAAACATTTTTGATCATTAAAATATTTAGAATATCACAAAAATGTTTAAAAATGGCTCTGTTTCTAACACTTTGAAATGAAAATAACCGCAACATTTTGAAATTTTCTTTTAAATTTCTTATTTTTCAACTAGCTCTGTCTAGTAGTGTAGTATAATAGTGTGTGTGTGTCATAACAACTTTGGCATTGATTGGATACATTGATTTGTAATAATACAAACATAGGTTCCTTGTTTTTGTAATTGAATCATCCCAGCCTTCTCTACTGGAGCTCATGGTAAGTTACCGACTAGTAGAGATATATGGAACATTCATAACCTCAATCACAGGCTGGGTTTGTCAAGAGAAAAATATGAAAACTTTCTTTGCAACTGTCTGGAGAAGAGAAAAGGAGCTAAAACTTGTTGCATACGTAATTCATAACAAATAGTTTATCTGACTCTAGTGTGGCAGACCAGTAAGTTGTAACAAGATACTGAAAGGTAGAAAATGAAGTTTTGTTGTGACCTGTATGAAAAGTGTGTGCATGCATGCATGTGCGCATGTGTCAGACCTGGCATCTAGAGACTCCATTGTTACATTTTTTTTCACTCAGATTACGATAAACACAATACTCGTGTTTATGTTCTTCTGTTTGCATGCACATTTCACTTGGCTTGAATTTATTAGTTACTTTGGGGCTGGATCACCATCTTGCAATAGTGTAAGGGACAGTGCCTAGTTGCCCCGTTCCTGAAAAAAGGCTAGGCTTATTGGGGAAGCAGCCACAGATGGGGCCCTGCCCCAATCAGGCCACAGCTGGCCCTATAAAAGGGCTGTGAGCCAGGAACTCAGTCAGTCTCTCTCTTGCTCTGGAGGGAGAAGGATCAGGCTGCCTGGGAGCTCAGGGTACAGGGAACGGAGCAGGGCTGGGGAAAGGCAAGGGGAGCTGGGGAGCTCCAGCCTGGTAAATCTCCAGGCTGTGGGCCTTGCTAAAAGGCCAAAACAGGTATTGGGATTACAGAGGCTGTAGCCTGGGGTTAGGCAGACGCAGCTGATCCAAACTCCTTGCCAATGATGAGTGGCCATCACAGACTGCAGTTTGCCCCAGTGAGCGGGGGCTAGATGATGACTGGCAGTAGCCACTGAGGCAAGGTGGGTTTAGAGCAGGGGTCGGCAACCTTTCAGAAGTGGTGTGCCAAGTCTTCATTTATTCACTCTAATTTAAGGTTTCGCGTGCCAGTAATACATTTTAACATTTTTAGAAGGTCTCTTTCTATAAGTCTATAATATATAACTAAACTATTGTTGTATGTAAAGTAAATAAGGTTTTTTAAATGTTTAAGAAGCTTAATTTAAAATTAAATTAAAATGCAGATTTCCCCCCCGAGCGGTGGCCAGAACCCAGGCAGTGTGAGTGCCACTGAAAATCAGCTCACGTGCCGCCTTCGGCACCCGTGCCATAGGTTGCCTACCCCTGGTTTAGAGGGTTGAGGGTTCCCCTAGGAGGGGAAACCCAGACTGTGGGTTACTGCTGTGGGCAGAACCCAGAGGAAAAGGGGCACCGGGGTCTAGGAGGGACACAGGGGCCCTAAGGCAGGTGAGACACCAACCTGCAGAGGGTGCTCTGGGCTGGACAAAAGCTAATTTCCAGGATGACCAGCAGGAGGTGCTGTGCCAGTGAGTCTTGCTTTGCTACGCTGGGCTTCTCCAGGAACAGAGCAGGCACTGAACTGTGACTCACAATTTGATCCCCATTTCTCCATTGCTCTGGGGAGAAGTAGGTTTTGTTGGTTGTTTTCCTAGCACACTCTTTGCACTGTGCTGGCTAGCCTGTTGAGGGGGAAAGATACAATGTTCCTTCCATTTCCTTACCTCTCTCCCTCAACCTCCTGCTCACTTGTATGAGAGAGGGAGTAGCAATTTGGCAGTGGCTGCTCTTCCCACATCATTGGTCTGTGCACAAGAGCCAGTTTGCATGGGGCACCTGACTTTATTGCAAGGGCACATCAAGTGGCTCAGAACTGAGCCTTTAATAATAGAGCTGTGAGAATAATGGATTTTTTTGGTTCACTTGTAATTCTGAAAGACTGAAGAAAATGGTTTTGGATAGAATTGAAACTGGATTTTTTTTTTAATTTCCTGCAAAAATTAAAAATTTGGTGTCAAGCAAAATGGTTTGTTTTAATTTCAAACCGCTTTACATGGAGATTTTGAAAGAAAAAAAAAACTCCCACCCCGCCCCAACTGAAACACTTCAGTGAAAGGGACATAGATTTGCAAAATGTCTGCTTTTTTTTGCTGAAAAAGAAAATAACCCCAATGTTTTGCCCAGCTCTATTTCATAAGCATTTCTTTCTTTCTTACTTTCTTTCAGACAAGGGATGAAGAATTTACCATCTAAATCAGACAGATGCAACACAATGATTAATGAATAGATGCAAGAGTATAAGTAGATAGGATCAGACTGAAGATTAGTGTATTGCAGTGTACATTTACATAAAGGATATAAAAACCTTTGTGAAACTGGACTTAATACTGACATTAATATTAATGTGGGAATATTTTGTAATGTAACTGATGACTAAAAATAAGCTCCATTCTGATTTTTTTTTTTGAGAGAGAGCGCGAGCGATAGCTCTCTCTTTCCTTGAATTTGCAGTATGTTATTCCAGCCACCTGAAATCAGTATTGCTATGCTGGTCTCACCAACATGCTGTACAGTCAGCATGTGACAAACTGGATGATTTATAGGGAGAAGTTTTATAAAACTGCCATTAATGAGCAAAGGGTAGCTGCAGTCAGGAAAGGCTACAGATGTCTTAAAATCAGTTTAAATGTTTAAAAAAAAACAAGCAAGAAAAGGACAATGCAGAAAAAGTCATGTAGTTCTTTCAAGTACAGTGTAGCTGAACAATCTGTTAGCAAAGCTGTTAGCTGACAAACATCTGACCTTTTAAAAAATAAATTTAGCTAGAGAATTCTTTAAAATATCCAGCATATCTTTAAAAGCATAGAGCATCTTGTGGGCTATCTATCAAACACTTTGAATGAGCTAACTTTACGCAGATTTGGCTTTTGAGTATTAAAGAAAAAGATTCGGATCTCTGTAATTTGTTTTCTGAGGTTCTGGCAAATTGCTATTCCTTGTTATAGGTAATTTTTGTCATGAGTGTGTATGAAATGTATTCTCAAAGCATTTTTCCCTTGGGTGGGATTTTGAAGGTTAATGGAGACTGTTTCTAGATCACAGAGACACTTTTGAAAATCCCACCCTAGGCTTCTAGTATATCAAGACATAAGTACCTGCTTAAATCCATCCCTGTTTTAAAAAAAAACCAAAAAAAACCCACTTAAGCACATGCTCAAGTCCCACTGAAATCAATGGATGGAATTTTGAAAGGACTCAAACACCCAATTTAAATTGCCTTTAGGCTTCTTTGAAAATCCTAGCCAATAGGACTTAAGCACTAAGTGAAAGTTATTATTCCCATTATGAAATGCAGTATGCTGAGTTGTTTATACTTCTGCTGCTGCAAGACTTTCTAAATCTATTATGGCACCAAGCAAAGTACATTTTAAGTGTGTTTATCTTTGGATAAGTATCCCATTTCTTCTCTGAAGTCCCAATTTACGTATAATTTGATAGGAGTGAATTCTATCCTGTAAACCAGTCTGTAATTGTGTCTCGGTCTCCTGGTCAGAAGGAGGCCACTGAGGCCCGTCATGTCGGGTCGGGGCCAGAGTCTGTTGGACCGGCAAAAGCCTCCCAATAGGGCTGCATGATTAACAGTCCCTACCAGGCTTAAGTAGCTCTAGTAGGCAGCCCTAAAACACAGTCTTTTGGGGCTGGCTTTGGCCTGGGCAGGGCTCAGGCTGCCAGCAAACAAACAGTCTTTAAAGGTGAATGGTAAGGGAGCTCCTGTCCTGGGCTAGAGCTTCCTTGTGCTGTGTAGGGGGTCCGCCACCCAGGGTTGGGTGGCAGAGGGACAAGGGCACACCCTACTCCACTGCGTCCCAGCCCCGGATTCGCTGCCCCTGAATCAGCAGGGATCCAGCTGCAACACGCCAATTGAGCCACACCGGGCTCTGCAGCAAGCTGCTCCGGGGCTGCCCCTGGGCTACTTCCTACCTCCCCGGGGTTTGGTACCTGTGGCCTCCAGGCCTCTTTTGGCTCTTCAGGGTAAACCGCAGCAGGTACTCAGGGCTAGTCATAGTCCACATCTGGGGATCGGGAACAGCCAGGTGCAGGTTCCTCTTGGGGCCTCTGGAAAACAGGCCAAGTGTCCTCCTCCAGGGCAGGCTCTCCCACAACTGAGCTGCAGGGCTGGCCTTTTATACTTCTGGCCACGCCCGGTCCTTCCAGTGAGGGGGGCGAGGCGATCTAGGCCCTGCCCTCCAAGGGGCGTGTAATGATGCCTCACTCTCCTGCTCAGAGGGAGGCCACTCAGCCTCACTATACAGCCCCTTAGAATTGCTTAAATGGTGCAAAGCAGTCAGAAACTAGCTGTAACTGGCTGGCTGAGAATTCTCTGGGTGGTGATGTAAAGCCAGCTTAGCTGGTTGTTATGCTAACTTCTGACTGGTATAAAAGGCATGCCGGGGCAGGAGAGGTCATTTCTTCCAGGATCATGGCATAGGTTAGAGCTGCCCTTAAGTCAGAGCTGGGCTTGAAATTATGCAGGATAGAGACTAATGGGTGCTGTAATAGGCTCCTTGACGTTCTGTCCCCTCTCCTGCACCAAACAGATCTCTGCTTGGGAAAGAATCTGCTGATAGACTTTAGATATCTCCTTAATGGCTTTTCACACAGCAGGTGCAACTTTGTTGTTGCAATTCAGTATGACAGGATGTTGGAGGTTAAACATCATGCCTTTGCCAATGCATTTAGTAACAGCTGTGATAGAACTATAGAAACTACTACAGTCCTTTTACTGTTTGGCCAAATGACTAAACCAGAGTGATTTATATTGTGCATATGTATCATGTTTACATAATTAACCTATTTAATGCAGATTCATTAAAACGAAAGCAGTTGAACTTTAATAACTTTATTAAACAGAGGTGCTTTATTTATTTATTTGTTTTAATTTAAGATCCAGTCATACAGCCTTAAAACAAATTACTTTTAAATGAATTTAGAACTTTTTTTTAAAAGGGAATGAATTGATGGACCTAGTTTATGAAATCCATTGACCAAAGAATCACTGCAATGTGGCTCAGGAATGATTTAAAGGCAAAACTTCTAGGAGTGAGGATAATTTGCTCTCTAAATTAATTTAATCCTGGAACTTTCTGATGAGCCTGTCAGCCAAAAGAGCTGATCAAAAAAAGAAAGCAAAAAATTGCAAAAGGCAAAATTTGAAAGTTGTTTTGATTAGCACTGTTTGAAAAACCTGTTTTTTGTAAAAAAAATAAAAAATTCAATACGTATTTTGGATTAAACATGCTAATTAACATGACAAAATTACTGAGTATTTTTAAAATACCATTTTTATGAATATTTTCAGTTCTGAAAATCAAAGACTAATTGTAGGTAAAACATTTTGTTTTTAAAATTTTCTACCCACTCTAGGTCCTAATTAGATGCAAAGGTGACGGGGACACAAACACAGAGGCCTCTCAATTCAAATAAAATAAATAAATCTAGGCTACAATATGCCATCAGAGGATAATAAGCTTTATTCCATAGTGACCTAAGTGTAACCCTTCTGGCAGGTTGAGCCAGCAGCAACAAGGGCCTGGTTCGGTATCTAGGAGTTCCTTTTAAAAAATACAACAGAAAACCAGCTCGAGCCCCTCCCAGTGACCTGGGACAATTACACATCACCCCCTGTGCACCTCTAGGAGGCAATACTTCCCCTCTCACAAGCACAGAGTCTGAGTGTAGCAAAAACTTTTAATAAAAGGAGGGAAGTAATTCAGCATTAATGTGGGAAAACACTGCAACTAGGGTTCATAAACATAAACCATGACCCACCCAAAGTAAGTTGGGCAGTGTCCTTACCCTTCAGGTTGTTAAATCCAGCAACCAAAGTCCCTTTAATGTACCAACCCTTCTCTATACTCCACTCACAGTTGCTGTCCTTGGCCAGTTCAGCCCCAGACTTCAGAGGTTCTTCCGAAGAGTTCACCTCCCACCCTGTGTGGAGGGGGTGGGTAATAAGGCACCTTACACACTCCACTGCATGGGCACTTGCTCATCACCCCAAAGGCCGATTGCCATGCCTCTCTGTGGGGCTCTGCTCTGGCCCTCTCCACCAGCCACCCTGCTGGCCACTCTCCATGATGTCTTCAGGGCCCCGCACTTAACACAGCTCTCAGTGATTTCAGCTGTTAGTGGAGGAGTCTCACTGCTGGTGCACACTGGGCAATCTCTTGAAATAGACTCTTAATTGAGTCTAATTTAGATCTTTTATTATACCATGGGGAGACAAAGGATGTCTCAGACCCTTAAACAGGTACCCATACCACTAGACACCAGTACCTATCCCCACCCTCTCGCAACTCATTGGGCTTTGGAACCCATGTCTCCTGCCTAGCGAATGCCATTCAGTTGAGGGTGAATCTCTCTGTCTGGGTCTGCCAGGTACAGTTCTGCTGCCCTTGGATCACACAACAAGGATAACAACCTTTTATTACTCCTGCTCCAATAATAAGGAGATTGGGGATCCAACACTAGCCACATGTGATCTTTTGGGTAAGCAATCCCATCATGCTGAGCACCTAGGCAGGGTGGGTGTGTCCATGCAAATGAGATCAGCTCCTGAAGTATTTTTCCACAGCTCGCCACTAGATGTCAGGGGAGAGCTCATTCAGACTCTGCTTACATGAGCTTTATTCACATTGGTAGGTTAAAGGATTTGTATCTAAGCATTTGCTATACATTCACTTCAGCCATTTTTAAACTAAATTAGTTTGAAAGAAGATTATTGCTAATTGGAGGGCAGATTATGATTGTTCTGGGCCCTTTCCTTATTTCCTTGTCATAATACCCTGGCCTTTGTGGCAAAAGGGTGGATAGTTTGGTAACTGTCTGGCCCAATAGGAGAGTAATCTTGGCATGGTGCCCTGGGGACAAGAGAGACAGAAGGTGTATCATCTTACTCTGTAGGGAGTGAGAGAGGGCTATTTTAAGTAAGAATAGGAATTATAATGAACTGAGGTAAATATGAAGGATCTTGCTAGAAATTTGATTCTGCTAGGAAGGTTATTTGGTTGGTTTGTGGAAAATTATAGATGATGGCCTGACAGCCTTTTCTGGGGTATGTGGACATTATTAGGGTATCAGACTGTAGCATCAGAGCCCCTTCAGCCAAGAGGATTGAGCAATGCTGCTGCAAGATGAGAACATGGAAGTCCATGGGGGAATGAATTGCAAAGGCTTGCTTCCCACCCCCACACTGTTATGGTGGATAATAGGAACCGGGAGGTGAGTTAAATCATTTGAAGGTGGAGACCAGATTTGAGGTGATTATCATCAGTTCTGCTTGTCTCATGTAGACTGTGTTCTCTAGGAAATATGATTCTGTCACTGAGCAACACCTCTGAGTTATACTGTTTAATATAAATTCAGTGGCTAACAAAATTATTCCCATCCATGATATACACATATTACTAAGACCCCAAAAGGTGTCATTCATGTGGATGGAGAAGTTATACAGAACAAGCAACTCATTGGTCAGAATGCCATGAAAACAAGATTATTCCTGCCCCCTTGCCCAAACCAACCCCCCACTTCTCCCAATGCACACCCTGCCAAAGAAGGGACTACAAGCAGAAGCAAAAGAGATGAGGACAAAGTCTCTTCTTGCAAGTTTTTCAGCTCAGTTCTGCAGACTCAAGAGTTTTACCTATTCACATAAAAACCTGAAATATGCATGCTTGTCTGAATTGCACCTGTACTCTAACTCATTTGAGTTTTGCCTATTGATGCACAGAAGTTGCTAAACATATGGGATAACCTTGTCAAACTTGGAATCGAAGAAGTAAAGAAAGACCGTAAAAATCTTAATGTAAGAACACTGTGAAATGATTGATGTTGCAGTGCCACTGGAGGACAACATGGCAGGCATGATGAAAGAGGGACCTTCTCATTAATGAATCAGATGTAACGGAAAACTTAATATATGTGGTTTTCCCCCTGATATAAGGCCAGACTACAGTATGACTGTTAAGACAAATGATCAACGATAAGGGTGTCAGTTCTGGGTCAGAGATGATTAATGGTAGAGACAAGGGACGCTCCACCATTAGCATTAGGGAACAGATAAAGGTGACCATGGCAAATGTTTAAAAAAAAAAACACAAACCAAGCACCTGCACAACAGTCCTATGAACACAGAATGCACCAATATCCATCAGTGTTATTGTTACTCCTCTACTTCTTCCACATGCTGCACCATGATCTTTTGCACCCTCAGAACAGTCAGACTGGAATGACCTTTCAGATATTCAACTGGTAAAATTGGTTCAAATGCCAGCATAACTTATTGCCATGGTTCAGCCTGGCTCTTCAGATGCTGGATTGTGCCAGACAAATGAACATTGTATTACACAAAACAATGTCCATGGCTCCACAGACTAATCAAGAGGAGCACTCTGGCCAGATAATACATTCTATGAAATGGTGACATTGCACTCCATATGCTTTATGAAAATACGCTTATGAATGTGAATATAATGTAACTGGAATATGATTTATGCAAAAGGTGTCTTGTAAGGTATCATTACTGTACAAAGCTTATAATCTACTGAGTGTGTTCATACTATTTGTTTGCATGTATTATTTCTATGTCTGGAGTTAGAAGAATAAGATATAAATTTGTATTACTGATGTAATCATATTGGGTGGAAGCCATTAAGAGTGCTCCAGAAACAATCAGTTGTAAATGGCCCTAGTTACTTGAAAGCCTTCCTGTGTACGTGTGGGCCAGCCCATGGGGAATGGAAACTAGGGGTCTTACAGTGATATGTGATCCTGTCACCTGATAATGGAAATCTATCTTAAATCTGGTACTTTTCCATTTAGAAGGAGAGGTGGGGACCCAGAGAGACAAAAGAGTCCCACCTTGTGCCAAAGCTATAAAAGGGGATGGAGCAGGACAAAAGGGGCTGCCAGTCATGAGAAAACCCCTGCTTACCACCTGAGATATCTGCTGAAACTAACAAGGACTGCACCAGAGGAAAGGATTTGGCTCAGACTAGGAAGGAGTCTAGTCTGTGAAAGAAGCTTATTGGAACATCTCTGAGGGTGGGATATTACCTTTAATCTATTTCTTAATATATTAGGCTTAGACTTGCATGTTTTTGCTTTATTTTGCTTGGTGACTGACTTTGTTCTGTCTGTTATTATTTGAAACCACTTAAATCCTACTTTTTATACTTAATAAAATCACTTTTGTTTATTAGTAAACCCAGAGTAAGTGATTAATACCCAGGGGAGCAAACAGCTGTGCATATCTCTCTATCAGTGTTATAGAGGGCGGACAATTTAGGAGTTTACCCTGTATAAGCTTTATTTGGGGTTCAGACTCTCAGAAAGGCTGAACACTGGGTGCTGGGAAAGTCCCTGTTAACTGAGAAGCCCCTGGGCTTACTGAATTTCAGTTTCAGTGAACTGCAGAGAGCCATGGCCCAACCTCTGGGTCTGTGCTGGAGCTGATTGGAGTGTCTAAGTCAGCAAGACAGGAGTGGAGAGGCGCCTGTTCTGGCAGGAGGGTTGTTCTCAGTGGTATCCCATCTCGAGTGACAGTCTTGAAGGGAGTCTCTTTGACCAAATCTAACACAGAAATATCTTACTTGAGAGAGGGCAGGCATGTCAGAAACAGGCTGGGGATGTTCATTAAGAAAACAGCTTTCTTTTAGAAAGGTTACAAGTAGAAAAAAATACTATTCTCCCTGTCATTGAAGACCAGGGCAGGCCATCCGCTCAAATTGTAGTGAAGTCTCCAGGTCTTGTTTGATTATTTACTCAGTGTAGACAACCAGGTCATGTCATCTGCAGAAAGAAAAAGGAAAAAGTCTAAATTACCCAAGTAGAGGTTCCCATTCCTCACAACTACCAGCAAACATTTACTTTGAGCAGGGTTTTATTGCTGTTGCCAAGAGTCATTACAGATACAAAGTCTCCTATTTTAACCAATTAGGAATAAATAATTGATTCTTATACTAAAATAGAACATGTTTACTTAAACAAATCTTTATTGACTGTTCTACATGAACCAAGAATGGTGACATTCCCACTGATGTAAATCCAGACTAACTCCATTGAAATTCCTTCCCATGACAAAGAAAATGGAAGGGTGGCGGGGGGAAGACTGTTGTTTTGGGTTGGATTTAAAAAGAAAGGTGTTTCCCAAATGTGAAAAGTAATGTTGCCTTAAGTTTATCCTATAATTTGTAAGAACTATTTGGGTTCACACATTTTTCTTGATGCTGGCACAAGTGTTAAAAAGAGATACGCAGAAGCTTCTCACTCTCTCTCTTACCCCATTTCTTTCTTTGATCAAGTATAATATATTATGCCTCAGCCTGGTACTAATTTCATGCCTCAGTTTAATGGCACTAGTGAACTCACATACCAGGGAAAATTCTCCTTTTTTTCAAATGGGAGCAGAAAATAGCATCAAGTACAACATTAAATTAAAATAATATTGAGACAACTCCTTACTAACTGGAGAAAATACCAGGGTTGAATGGTACATTTCTGAGCTTCTAACCAGTGAACCAGTAGTTCACTATAGTCCTCAACTTAATAGAACAATACAACTTAGATATCAAGTAATGAAATACTGTACATACCCTACTGTACATCTGTGAGATGCTGTACTTATGGTAAGTCAAATTCAAGAGTAAAAATAATATAATGCTCAAAGAAAATACAGAAGGTAAAGTAGAATAGACACATTTCTGCCGTGCTTGGCTAATTCACCTTATTTCATAGGGTAATCTCTACTAGTTAAGGATAGAGGTGACATATCATCAGAACCATCCTAAAGAACCAAGTTAGAGTCCTACCTCTGCTTGGCCCATGATGCCAACTCCTAGTGTTCACTTTTTACATTTTCAAACAAGTACTTTTCTGCTTTCTCCCATGTTGCACTGCACTCTTGGGAGGCACTCCCTGAAAACATCTGCAAACTATAGCATTATATGCCTTCAAATATCTCCCAAAAATACTCCTTTGGTGTCATGCTACAAACAAACTTTGCAACAGTTAGGCTGCTGGTGTGCAGAGACCCATGATGCCAACCAATATTGCCTCCTTGTTTCCTTATACTCCCATCTGTCTATATCCATCTGTAGACTCTTGTCTTATACCTAGATTGTCAGTTTCTTGGGGCAGAGACCTCCCTTTGTATTTGTACCGTGCCTAGCAAAATGGGGTCCTAGTCCATGACTGAGGGCTCCTAGTTGTTATGTTAATACGAATAATAAATATTAAAACTCTGAATATACAATAAACGGTATCTTGAAAAAAATCAGTATACAAATAATTAGCATAAAGCTTCTAGATGGATGTGAACAAAACTTAAACAAACCACTCTTGGTTCACAGGTATAGTTCAGGGCTGACTATGAGCGCTTTTGGTAGTTTACAATGGACTACTCTCATATTACCAATATGGTTCTTTTATCCTTTCTGAAAAGTACAGTTTCTGATGTAAGCACAGCTAAGAATCACTAAAGCAATAGACTGATTTATGGGAGTAAAATGTTATCTTAATAATTATTCTTAAATGTAGTCTAAATAGTAAAATAATCCTGAAATTTTATATTTAGAAAGGATGATTTATTAAATTCCCATATGAATTCATCTATTTTTTGTTTCATTATAGAAAAGCACCTGTGCCCAGGGGCAGCTCTAGGCATTTTGCTGCCCCAAGCACAGCAGGCAGGCTGCCTTCGGTGGCTTGCCTGCGGAGGGTCCACTGGTCCCTCGCAGCGACCGGCAGAGCGCCCCCCGTGGCTTGCCGCCCCAAGCACGTGCTTGGTATGCTGATGCCTGGAGCCGCCCCTGCCTGTGCCTCACCCTCACCCTCACCCCCATATATTTAAGTTGTGATTTTCAGAATTAGCCACCAAATATACATGTTTTGAAAAATCAATATTTTTCACTAATATGCCCAAATGATGCCTCCATTTCTCACATGCAAGCTGTCAGTGTATCTTGTCAAGGCTTAAATGATCTACTGCTGAACTATTCAAAATCCTACTTAGTCTGAAGAAACCATAATATTATCTAATGTGCAGTTAGGCAATTTGTTTTTCTCTGTTAACATATTATGTTAAGTAAAATCCAGCACAATGTTGGAATGATATTACAGTATTAACAATTAGTAACACATCACTCCCATCACCATGAGCAATGTTAAGGTTGCTTTGTCTTGTTGCATGGAGAATGAGGTTGCATTTTATGTTATTTAATGACTGTTAATCCACCTACAAAACTGATCTAAATCGGATGATCCTCCTGCTACAGAATGAGGTCAGCTATCTTTTCTTTTCTTCCCTGGATTTACAACACTTCCAATAAGTCTGTGATACAAGTCTGTGAAGAGGGAAACTTGGCAACCATATAAGAACATTTAGCTTTATATTTCAGGTATTTTAATAAGAAATTGCCAAACCTAAAATGCTGTGTGACATAGGAGTTTGGTTAAGATAATCGTCCACAAGCTCAGATGATGGTTTAAAGCTTTTCTGAACTAGCAAAGCCTCTTGGGTATGAGAAATTGGGCTGAAAATATCAAAAGAATCAGATTTCTCACAATATTTTAAGTATTCCCTAAATCACATTAGGTTAGAATAGAATTGGATGCCCAGCTGACATTTGTGCCTTGGAAAATTTCCCTCTTCATGCAGTTATTATATATTCTTCTTTTTGCATTTCATTAAAGTTGAACAGATGTTTCCATGCTGGAAGATAGCAGATGACAGAAGGATAGTAAAAATCATGAGGGAAAAAATGGAACAGAGCCCCTTCTTTTCTGTGTTTTTGGGGTTTTTTTTCATTATTTTAGATTTTTGTTCTGATGTTTTTGGCTTTGGATTCTTTTCTCACCTTTGCTGTCTTGAAGAGCCATTCACAGATGACCTGATCTCTTTTTAAGTTTCCTTTTCTATTACAAAGCTTGAATGGTAATCTGTTTAATGTGTCAGATATAGAGTACAATAGGAGAAATAAATCTGAAAGGGACCTGACACCTTCGAAGAGAAGTAGTAGCTAAGAAAGAAAAGAAAATTCTGAAAATATTTCTTCTCTATTGCTTCATTTGTGTCCACAATCAAACTACTGCAGAAGCTAAATTTAGACTTGTGGGAAATGAAATGGAAGGAAAAGAATGGAAGATGTTTGTAGATTTAAATTAGTAGAAATAATTACTCTAGGTTCATAAAGCCAATATTCATGGTGAAAATGTCAGGACAGAGAAAAAATGTTTAGTCTTTCTCTCAAAAATAAATTTTCTTTTATATTTCAGTTGCTATTATTTTAATAAACATACTTGCTAACAGTTCAACTTGTTTTCTTAGATAAGCAGTAATAAAGGGACACGGGTGCAAGAAATTTTCAAGAGAGCTCAGCCTCCAGCAGCTTCATGGGAGCTGAGCACTTTTGGAAATCAAGTCCTAAATATACCAAACAGGCCTGACCTAGCTCAAGTGAATGGGAGTCTTTCAACTGACTTCAGTATGGGTTGGTTCAGGCCCTAAACGAATGCAATAACGTTGGAGCAGTGAAAGCAATGAGTGTAACATACTGTTATAAAATTATATCAATTGTTCATTTTTAAATGGTTCATCCCATTTCTTCATCTTTGCTCAAACTGATCAGTTGTTAACCAAATACAGTCAGCCAATCTTTCCATCTCTTTGCCATTCATAAATAATGTACTAGCATATAAATAGATAATGACTGTCATCACACATGCCTGCTTCTTGTCTGGTTATTTTTAACACTTGCTTGTATTCCCTAAATTTGGTATCTACAATTCAGGCAACAATACTCTATACAAGATGGTTGAAATACTTCGTATGGTGAAGGTATCATCTATTGGAAAACAGGGAATCAGCTACAGAGTGATCAGATCTGACAAAATTACCACTTGTCTAATACAGAATTGTATACAGAAGCACATAGTCCACAATAGTTACCTTTTGATCACAGATTAAAGAATTGTGTTCACAGCAGACAGGCATGAGCCCCTCTCCTTTTTGTTTGTTTGTTTTCTTTTTAATGAAAGTTTGGGGTTTAACAAAAATGTTTCCTTCAACCTAAAGCATTTGATTTTGAGCGTTTACCATTATAAATTAAAACTAACTAAATAAAAGGAAATTCCAAAGTGAAAAAAATCATCATGTATCAACAATTCATTTTTCATTTAGAAAATGTTGAAACACTTCACTTTTTTTCAGAATTTTTAAGGGCCTCTCTGACCAAAACAATTCAGTGAAATCAACATGAATTCACAAAATATTTCAGTGCTTGCAAAAAACCATTTCAGGCCAGAATTTTTGTCGATCTCTAGTTATGTGTATTGTGTTTTCTGGTGATAGGGTTGGCTTTTTGGAGGCTGGATCAATGTCAGCATCTGAGCACATTTCCTGGTGCTATTGTATGCATTGTGCAGTACCCTCAATATAATATTAACTATAGAAATGTGACATCATTTAAGACATACAGTCTGTGGTTTATGCTTCAGCCAAATGAAATAAAACATAATTCAGCATACTCTCTGGGGGACATTTTTTCCCAATAGAAAAGATATTGGCTTAAGAATCAGAAATGTGTGTAATGTGTCCATATGAATTATTCAGGAAGACATCTAATCAGAGCCATTATATTTTATGAATCTCTGTAAATGGCATCATCATGCATTGATGCCAATGGGAAAAAAAAAGCTTAGTATTGCGTTGTGATTAAATGAACCATCTTACTGAGAAACTGAAGTCAGATTTAGAGTGCCAGGCAAATACCGTGTAAGTGGAGCATTGGAGATAATAAAATAAATAAATACACACTGCTGGGGATAAGGTATATTTCTTAACCAAAACAATAGTAGGAGATGATAGCGGTGTAAAGGTGAAATACCCCACCATTTGTGTCTTTGCTGTCAACTGTATAAGTACCCATCCTAGAAAAAAAAAACATTGGTATGATCTAGCTCAGTGTCCTTTCTCTGACCAATCAATAGCAAATGTAAGAAAATCTGTGCTGGACAATTAACTTAACTATAGAATAACCTGCCACAGAGCAAGTTTCTTCCTAATCTCATCAGTTTGTAATGGTTGATATATACATTTGGAGGCATGAGAGAGCATATCCCTACTTATTGTTAGTACCAGTTAATAAATATTAACCCTGTTAGTACTTTACTTCCTGTATATTTGATTCATTTATTAACTATTCATCAGACTCTTTAGGATATTAACAAAGAGTATGTTGAACACTAGGGCTCAGAAGACTGGTCTTTGACTGATAAATAACCCCATTCAGGAATTGTGTATTTTAGACTATATTTTATAATCCATGGTGCCTCCATATCTGTAAAACTCCAGATATTTTTGGGAACTATCCCTATATAAATATTGCTTACATAAGCATATAACTAGGAAACTGAGAAGAGATTATTGTTACAGCAGATAGAGAAGAATAATCAGGAGAGAAGAAAGACTCACTAAAATGTATCAGCTTGAAGAACTGTTTGGCCTCTAAGTAGTTATGCCATCACACATAAATCAGGTAAACTGAGAATGTATAGAAATGACATCAAACATGTTTCTTTTGGCAAAGAGGGTCTCTTTGTTTGAAAACCCTATATAATGACACTGGTTGTGACACTCCGTACCTCAAAATAGCACCCATGAACCCCATATTCACCACTGTGATATGATTATGATATGTTTTGTACAAAGTATGCCTTGCGAGGTATCATTTGAGAAATCAGGATCTGTTGAACATTTTACTATCCTGTTGAATTAAATGTGTTACCATTGCATGTGAAGTTATGAAGTTTTGCTATGTGTGTGTTACTGTAATACGTTGTGAGTCTGGGAGATGCCCACAGCTGCCCTTTCAGTGGCAACAAAAGAGCAACTACCAACCCCAAGACTCTTTATCAATAAGTTTGTTAAAGTGCTGGGGGAATCTGCTTGGATTACAAAGTGTAGTGTATTTCTACTAACCTTTGATGAAGTGGTGAACTAATTAATGAGCTTCCATTGTTCCATGGAAGCAGTGTAAGATGGTACATTTCTGGGGTGCAAGTCTTGGGGGCTTTGCTGGTGTCTCCTTCCGTATAATTCCTGAGTGGCTTAGAGAGCATTCATGCAATTTAGTTGGCTGTGTGTCTGTATGCTGAGTGATAACAGCACTTAGAGGGGTTTTCTGCTTGTCACTGGCAAAACATTGTGAGAGACAGCCCCAGCTGGAGAGTTGGAGGGGCACAGCAGTCCCATAGTTCCAGATTGTACGCTGGGGGCCTGTCACATTGGTATGGGAACTTTGGGAATTAATCTGCCGCATCCATCCACTTACAGTGAAGAAGAGAGACAGAGCCAGCACTTTACCAGATCATCACATAAAGGAAATTATGTATCTATTCTTTCTATATAATACTGTAGTAATATCTGAGTGATAATCTTTAAATAAATTATTCCCATTCAGCCAATTATTTGATAATCTTGAGTCAACATTAATTCAGACACGCGACATTGTTTTGGCCTAACATAACTGTGGATGCTCTTGTTGGCCATCTAAATGGTTAAACTCAAGAAAGTGATTATTCCCTCCCCCATCATAACTATCCTGTTTTAGTGAAAAAAAGCTAAATGAAAGATCCATTAGAAGGACAATATTGGTTTACAGAATTTAGCCAGTATGAGATCTAGCTTACTTTTCTTCACTGCAGAAATGGCCTATCTTTGTTTTTCCTGTTCATCAGTACTGCCTTACTGTACTCTACTGTGTTTAGTGGCCTGGAGGGCAGTGTAGTACAGTTGTTTGCTGGCAGGTAGTGACATACCAGATTTGTTAAGAGGCACTGTAGAAAGGATGAAACAAACTCTAATGCTGTCCTGGTGAAGCAGCCACATTTCTTTGCCTTCCCATCTGATACTTAAGCAGGAATGAGTTCCAAATAGAAGTTTACTTTGATGGGATGCAAGTGTGCACTTAAAGCTAAGATTTTCAAAAAGCCTAAGGGAGTTGGGAACCCAAATACCATTGACTTTTAATGATATTTGGGCACCTAACACCTTTGAAAATCTCAGCCTAGTTGCTTGGCTGAATCAGGGTTTACATCTCCCTTCTCACTCACTTGAATAAGCCATATGTATGAGCATTTGCCACAGTTACTTGGCTAATTGCACTTCCATCCTTTCTCTGGGATGCATGGAGTGCACCTCCCACTCCCCCACAGGTGTCTCAGGGTTTTCCCTTTTTTTGGAGGAATTGAAAAATTCCACCCCTTCTTATCAACCATGACTGTTTTAGCAGGTCTAGATGTGTTTGACACCTGCAAGCCCTTTTTCTCTGGGAGCCTGGGACAGCATGTGTGCAGTGATACAGAAACAGTTCCTCCCCCACAAAAAAACAAAGAATAATTTATTCACTACTCAAAAGGTACAAAGCAAAGGGTAGTAAATTACCTAGTAAGATGGGTATATTTACACCTTGGTAAGTTCACTTCGGCCCAGCTATTTCTCTCTCTCCATCAGACAGAAAGTTTGTGCTGCAGTGACATGCTCCCTATCTCAGCCCAGACTGTCAGCCTTGTTAGCCACATGTCCTGGCCAGCCTCTCTGCTCACGTCCTCCATCCTTTCTAGAATCTTTAAGCTTTTAGATTTCTTTGGTCCCACAGCTAGTCTTGGGAAGAATAAACAATTCTGGCTTAGATGGAGCTATGCAGGTAGGGTCTTCCCCCACTGATGGCCATTGTTTTTATTAGCACCTTGAAACTGTGTACCTGAGAGTCTCTTATTTGTGACATTGTTTTACCTTTCCTTCCTGGTTCCCTAATAACCCTTTTACAGACTTCTTTGATTTAACTCTAGCAGTCAGGCAGGCAGCACTATAAAACTGAACAGTGAAAGTGATGCACACAATTAATAAAAGAATATTACAGACATTTTCCCAATTCATCACACCTTAATGCTTAGAATTATTGTTGTTCTGCACTGAACTGATTAGGCTTCTCTGTTGATAGGCCACCTGTATAATAGCAATGAAGAAGGAATCATTTTAATTTACATCACTTCTTTAGGTAACATTGTTTCATGCTATGTTTATCCTAACACCTTCATTGTCAGGTTCTTAAAGCAAAATCAAATGACATATCAAGTCTCACATTTTAGATGACCCAGATGGTATTACAAAGAAGGCGGTCTACCTTTTATAATATATATGATTTAATCAACACTGAAACAAGTAACGTAAATTGAATGACTTCACTGCTGTTGTACAGGTGGGCTATGCACATTTGTTAAGAAAAGTTGATCATTAACCATCTTCTCTCACAAACAGTACTACATGTTCAAGCAATTTTCCTCATGATTATTAGAATAGTTTTGCCATATTATCTGCAATTTTTCCTTTTGACAGGTGCGGGAAACTGGCAAGTGTAAAGTTTACTGGTTTTGTATCCTTTCCCCCCACTTTTTGTTTAGTAATAGCATCAAGTCTCATGCTTTAGATTATCCAGATGATATTTTCTTAAATTTTTAAAGCTTGTAGGAAAAAAATGAATATTTAAAGATACTAAAAGATGGAATAAATCCAATGAAAATATCTTCCTTCACAATTGAGTCTAACAAAGAAAATGCCAACTACACAAAATTTCAAACCTTAATTTAATTTCTAGTAATTTCCAGAGAGAAAGACTGAACACATTCTATTTAAATATAGAGGGCCTGATTCTCCCAGAGTAGTGTAGAGGCTGTAGTGTTAATTAAATTTACTTTAGTGAAAGAACTGACAACGAAGGTGCTAGGTTAGACATGCATTAAACAATGTTACCTTGGAAGCAAACTCTCATCTACTGATGGAAGCACCTTAGTTCAGCTGATGCATATGATCTTCAAAAACTCTAAAACTTGAGGAATATTAAGTTTTTAAAAAACAAAACAACAACAACAAAAAACATGGCGAATTCTTTGTGAAATGAACCCTTACCAAATGTACCTGTTTAGCACTCAAATACAGAATATATTGCTTTTTTCCCTTTTTCCCGCCAATGAGAAATCCACTAAGGAATTCATAGTAACTGGATTCAGTGAACAGAATTATGATAAGCCCTATAGGTTTGCATCAAATGAGTGGCTTAACCTTCCTATTCATCCAGATATGTGACTCATCTTGTACCTTTGCCCTGTTTGTCACTGCATGTGGATTCAACAGAGAACCTGCTGTCATCACTGACCAGTAACCTGACCCTTTTCTGGTACAGACACTTCAAAAATGGGTAATCAGTGTGGAGACAAAATGCATTACAGTTTACTGTTGTATTTCTTTACACAAAAGAGTGGGAAAGTGTTTGTCAATGTGCAAATACATCTTCAATTGGAAGGTACATAAAGGCAGTTATTCTATTTCAACCTTTATTTCCTGACTTTTTTTTAAATCCAGGAATGGAATGTATGTAAGTACAATGATCACAAATACTGTACCATCTAAGAACTCTGACATATTTTAATTTCAATAGTCTACTATAGGCAAAAAATTATCACAGAGAGTTATAATTAATCATACAATAACTGAGAACATTTTAACAGGCTACTTAATTATATTTCAGTTATTGCAATAGTTTAAGTGGGTTATTTGTTGAAGCTATGAGGTATTTTTACTAAATGAAGATACCTACAGGAGGCTGCATAGCTTTAATCTTACTCAAGATCAATTCAGATGTCAAAAAATCAGGTTTATTATTCTTGCTCCAAAGAGTCTACATGCAACAAACTATTTACTAACTGCTTTTTAAAAATAATTTTTATCTTATGAGAACAAAGTTCAACAAAATGAATAAAAATGACAAGCTATACTGAGGAATTATTTAAATGAGAATGTGCCCAAATAGAAATTCATTTGAATAAAAATGGAAATTAATGCTGTGTTGTTTTATGCTTAAATATTCATTCCTGTCATCTTGTTCTTCATTGAAATTGACATGGAGAGACGTATGTTGATATATTTTGACAGACAATCATATTTGAAGCCTTTTTTTATTACAAAAAACAATAATTTAACTTCTAAAGTTCTCTTTAAATGCAAGCTTTTATGCAAGTTGAAAGCCTTCATTTAAAGAATATTAATGTTGAAATAAGTATTCCTTTATATTACAATCAGTTCTTTGAAGAGGAACATGCATTGATATAGCCTCAATAGGTGGAAAGGAGTTTTTGTAAGAGGTAGTTCTAAGCTGCCACCAATAGAAAAAAGACTGGCGAATCCAGCTGCCTCCAACAAACTCCTTTTGGAGTGAAAAGAAAGTCAGACTGTTAACCTTTTAATTCAAGACTTGAATCTTCCCATCCCTAGAGATGATGGCAAGTTTCCTTTTACCCTACCCAATTTGTAGTGCCAGTCTATTTAGGGCAATATTGTGAGCTATCTCATGCACTTACACCAGGGAGTAAGGTGCCTAAAGTGACAGTTTACTTCCCGCTGCGGGCTACCCACATTGCTAATCTGTATCTTGGGAGGAGAGTATCTTCACACGATGCACTTTACCTGCTTCCTGTAATATTCAAATCAGACCTGCAGAGTTTGCTCAGCCCTAAACTAAGGGCCACTGCTGATATCTGCTTACCCAGAGGCAATGTGAATTACAGTATGATCCTGCTGTGCTGGTGAAGGGTGATGGCTATATCCCCTAACTGGAGGTCCAGTCCTAATCCCCCTCCAGTCCCAACAGAATCACTTTTGTCTTCCCAGGATTCAATTTCAGATAGTTCCCTTTCATTCAGATCTAAGCATCCTTGAAGCAGGGAAACAGCAGAATATTGTTTCAAAGAGGCAGCAGTGTCATGTGACCACCGTGAGACTGCAGTCATCTGAGAGGATTTTCAAAAGTACCTTAGTGATATAAGAGGGTAGAACTGGGCAATTTTTCTTTTGCCAAGTAGCACATCTTCTGAAAAAATGCATTTTTGGGAGGCATGGCAAATAACTGTCTGAAAAAAATAAAGAAAACTCTTTTGCTATTTCATTTCAAAATTACATCTTCAAACCAAAATATCAATTCTAACTGATGTTTTGTTTCAAATGGTTATTCTGAATAAACATTTAAAATACTTTTTTGACCTGAACATCTTTTTTTTTCAATTTTTCATTTCAGTCGGGAAAGATAAAAAAGACAAAATCACTTTTGATTCAAAACTTTTTTTTTATTTTATTTTTCAGTTTGGCCCCCAAACCAGTTATTCACTCATTTCTACTTGGGGTAAAAGTCCACTAAAAGTCAGTGACTCTCGAGAACATCTCCCAGAGCCTTACATAAACATTGTGGGGAAGGGGAAGAGGAGGATAGATAAGATCAAATCCTATAGTATCTGGGTTTGACAGCCCTTCGTGAGGAGGAAAAGAATTACTGAACATCAGGGACAGATATTAAGAAGTCCCCACAATGATGACCAGACTTTTTTATAAAGAACAGGGTAGTTCCCATTGAATGCACTGCTGAGCATTTTTAAAAATCCATTTACCTCATTTAGATTGTTACCTGGAATCTGAGATCCTCTGAAATTCGGACCCTTTACTTAACTGCAACCTCATAGTTGATGGGTGCTGAGGTATTTTGAAAATCTGGCCTCACACTTTTGAGGTTTCAGATCCTCCAATAAGTCTCAGGGCTGAGGCTTCTGACCATGGTTTACCCAGTTCAGAAGGCTCTTGTTCTGGTTTCGGTCTTAGATTTTGAATGTCTAGGAATAGTGGTATTTTTCTTGTCTTCCATATTATTAATGCTTTAGCAGAATCTGTGCAGCAACACCCTGAGGCTGATTGCCATATAACAAGGTGTAATATATATATTAAAAAGATAAAACCTTTAAAAATTCACACTCGCAAAAAGTGACTGCAAACATTCTTGAAAACTTGAGTGTTGAAAATCTGCTGTCTACCTTGTTCTCACAGTAGCCCAAAGCTATTGTCAATGCCATACTCAGCCAACAGCCAAATCCTTATCAATTAAATGTATTCTTACAAGATAGGCAAGCAGATCCCAGCTAAATGTGATTCATGAAGGGTGTGCCTACTATCAGAAGAAGCATACACTTTGAATTCATAATTATATCTGCAGCTGCAAATCCTGGTGAACTAGCATCTCACATAAAGCTCAGAAAACGTCCTTTCACTTGTTCAGTAGACTTGTTTTTCATTTCAAGTGTGAATTGCACGCAGAGTGGCAATAAAAAGAATGCCTAAAAGAACTGAAAATCAAGCCAGCAGGAAATTCAAGCTTATCCCAGAGTAAAAGCTAGTAGAGGTTCCAAAGTGTATGAATGAGACACAGTTTACCAAAATATAATTATATCAAAGGCTGCTGTGAAAGGAAATTCATTATAAGTGAGCCTCCCCGCCCCCCTCCCCATTTGATAGATTGCTGATTGGTAAAAATAATCTAGGTAGATGAGATGGAATATGGATTTTGTTTTGCCTTTGTTGTGAGGAGACTAATTTGAGACCCATTTGAGGATTTTTGTCAAAGGAACAAAATGGAAATGTAGAATCAAGGATTGTCCAGCACTACGGAAGTAAGCTTGTTGGGAGACATTGTCCAGTTACCAAGACTTTGAAAATGGTAGCTCTCAGAAATAAAGGATTCACAGCCCACAGAAAATTCATCTGAGACTCAGTTTTCAGCTACGGCCTAACTAAAGCCCTTTAACTGGGGCTCAGCAAATATACTTAAATTGAGAGGAGATGTGTGGGCAGCAGCAGGTGTGTGCACTCATCATCAGCTCAATTCCAGAGAGAGAGAGAGAGAGAGAGAGAGAGTTCAAACTCAGTCATGCTTTGGGAGGGTTCTGAGCACTCTCAAAATACTTGATTTTCACCCTTACAACTTTCCATTAAAAATCAAATGATGCCCATGGACATCATGGAGAACTGCATCAGGTCTTCCGGGTCTTTTCCTTGTCTCAAAACAGAATATTCTCTTTCATTTTAGATCAGAATGTCACCAGAGTTATCTATGTTTTAGTCATCTCTAGGCTGGATTATTGCATGCCCTCTGCTTGGCACCGCTCTCTACCAACCACCAGAAAATCCAGTAATTGCAAAATGCAACAATTCATTTGCATGGTGTGTGTGGCTACCACATAAGACCTGAGTTCAGTGCTTGTAATGGTCATATTTGGTTCTTGGTGCAGTTACAGCTAGTAGTTCTAGGGCTACATCCTCAGCTGACATGAATTGACTAGCTCTGTGGAAGTGAACAGATGCGTGTCTGACCATAGAACTAGCATTCTAAGCCCTAACTAGTTTGAATAATTGATACTTATTATACTTCTTTGCACCCCTATTTTCTATCACACAAATTGGTGCTAATGTCCACTGAAGTCTGGTGCTGGAAATTTCCTTTCTGTAGTCCCAGCTTTAGGACATTCACAAATGAATGTCTCATTCTTTGGCATTCCTGCCATCAGATTATTTGTTACAGCATGAGCACACCAGAAGCCTTCTTTTCCTAGGCAGTTTTATACTGAAGATGCATTTGTTTTTATCTGATGGTCAAAAACCAACCAAATTGTGCCTTCCACAGCTGGAACATGATTCCCAGAAATCCTATGTTCATGGGCTATACTATTGGGTCCTTGGTAGTGTCAGAACGCAAAATGACACTGCACACTGTGTTCAGAGCTTCCCTTATATTGTTAAGCTATTTAGCACTTCATGCCTAGTCAGGCTGCTTCTATGTCAAATAGAGTCATTTCAAACCCCTTATATAATATCTTGAGAATATATCTCCATAGTCAATTGAACTAAGCATCACACTTTCTGGCACCTGAAACATTCTCAGCTGATTGCTTAAGGGAGAAATCTTTCATTTCCTGAACTAAAATGCTGCGGCATCAGAGTAGGAAACTTTGTATTTGAAAGCCTTCAGTATATGTGCATTCCTCTCAGAAGTACTATGTAGGCACATTTTTAAAGCAGAACCACAGGTATAGTCTTAAAATGTTAAATATATTTTTGGAGAGGTATGAATGATCAAGTACCAGTTTTAGCTCTATTTTGGCATTGCAAATGGGTCTCAGTATCATGGCAAAGCCCAAGGAGACATGGACTCCTTGCAAATTGAGCATAACCTGGAAGAAACTCTGGCAAAGTGCTTAAAGGTGGTCTTAAAGTTTATGTCCATCACTGCCAATCTTGTTACATCACCAAAGCTTTTGATGCCAACATGATTGCTGGCCATGTAGCTGCATTTCTTGGTACACATTCTTCATAATTCTTTGGTCTTCAATTCTAATATGGCCATACCAAGAAAGGAAACCAGTGCTGATGGAGGTGCTGATGGGTTTGGCTCCAAATATTCTCATTTCCGACCTTGTCCTGCCACATGCTATGGAACATCTGATGAAGATGACGAGAATAAAAAAACTTCAATCTGCTGTTCTTCAGCCTTCCTCTGTCCATGTTCACTTTCGTACAATAGAAATGACATAACTGTGGTTCTATAGATCTGTATCTTTATATTAATCTTGTTGACTTATATGCACTGGCTAGTGTATAAATATGCATTACTGACCACATACATATGTGCATTAAGCAATAAATATTGTAACAGTGATATAGCCTAAATTGGATATACACCTCTACTCCGATATAATGCAACCTGATATAACATGAATTCGGATATAACGCAGTAAAGCTGTGTTCCAGGGGGGCAGGACTGTGCACTCTGGTGGATCAAAGCAAGTTTGATATAATGCGGTTTCACCTATAACCTGGTAAGATTATGTGCCCTGAACACAATGAAATCAGTGAAATTCCCAAATCCTGCCTGTCCCATCAGCACAATGGAAATTTATGGAATGACTCTCAATACATAAGATACGTTTTTCCCCTTAGGATTTTGCAATCTATATTTTTACATTTCAAGTAAATTATAGTCTTGAAGCTTAGATTCTACTCTTTTTGTTCCCAAATGAGCTCCATGGAGGTTTCCTGTTCCCTACTGTATAGGGGTTTTGGGGAAGGACTGCTTGGTCTTCAGCTTTGCAAATCTATGGGCCATTTGCATCCTACAGGTTGGATTTTACAGTATGCATACACACAAACATGCAGCAGATATGGGAAAAAGCCTGCAGAACAACTCCGTAGAAGGATTCCTCTCCCTGCAAATGGCATACATGACCCAAAGAAAATCTGTTTCCTCAGACTGCACTGGAGAGAAGATTTCCCCCTTATGATCTTGCAATCCATATATTTTAATTTCAGGTAAATTATAGTCATGAATCTTGGGACTATAAAGAGTAGAATAGTTAATCTGTAGGGCAAAATTATTGAAGTTTGTACTTATTCTGATAGTGTACATTCACATGCATTCACTCAATGATGGGTTAAGTGTTTGCTGTATAGGTGCTTTAAAAGATAGTACTACATATAGTATAGCATTTGTAAAGTGTTTTGGATCCTTTCAAGATGAAAGGGTCCCACCTTTTATGTAACTATAGTGACTGAGCCAGTGACACATACTGGGGTGCAGTTTAGACCAGGGTGGGGGATAAGTCACCCTTGCCCTGCAACCTTTTGGTGCCCTACAAGGCCTTGCTGAAGTAGCTCCCACCTGGGCCATTCACAAACAGACTTCCAGCATACAAACCATATCCTGAGTGTCTGTGTGTAGCTGCAGCCTAGAAGCCACATTTGGATTACACTCTGTTTTTTACTAGCCTTGGCTGCAGGGTGACCCTATCCCAGTCCCTGATTTTCATACAGAAATGTATGTCATGGACTGCCCAGCCCTCTCCTGGACAGTCCAAACATTTTAAGTCCGTTATTCCTTTAAGGGCATAATATACATTCAACTGTTATCTTAAATAGAATTACCCAGACATTTTAATTTAAACAAACTGGATTAGATAATACAATAAAACAAGTTTATTAACTACAGAGAGAGAGATTTTAAGTGAGTACCAGTTAGGAGGCAGAAATGGATACAAGAAAAATAAAGATAAAATGCTTTCTATTGCCTAACAATATTAGATTCAAGCCAAGCTTCTCACAACATGTTTCTAGCAGTGTTACTGTCCAAACTCTTCAGGTCAGGACCCCTCCCCCAGAGTTCAAAGAAGTTTTCCTTTGTCTTCCCAGGAGCAGAGAATGAGGACTGTGAGGAGAGGGTGAGGGAAGAGAGAGAGAGAAAAGGATATCTTGGGGTGTTTGTTAGCCACTCCGCAAGACTTATGTGGGAAACATACTTCAGTCATCATTTCAACCTATGGTCATAACTTTACATATAATGTTGCTATACACACTTTGCCATGATATTACTGATCAGCAAGTTATGAGTTTTCTGATGATACCTCATATGAATAATCTTTATATTCATACGTTGTATAAAGATTATTACAATAGTGTGAAATAACATTTATTGTGTGAACATAGATGTGTATTCTGTCACACCCTGTGTATAAAGAAGGGTTTGTAGGGTGCCGAAATATGAATTAGTCTCCAGTGTTAGCACAATAATTCAGAGTGGTGATATCTACCTTCTAAAGCCTCATAGTCCACAAAGGGATTTTCTGTACTCTATCTTAAACTTACCTAAAGTATCTCTGTTCACTGAGCTAACCCCGCTTATCATTTGATTGCATTCAATACTGGTCAAAGTGGAGAAAGAAAATGTAATCAAACATATTGCAAGTATCAGTTTTTGAAGGTCTGAAAGTCAACAAATTCCAAAGCAAACATGTCAAATATGAGGACTGGGCAGACTGAATCTAATCACTTAGGCACAGAGAAGAGAACTGCCTACACCAGATAGTGAGCAAAGTTCATTTTACATATTTATGGGAGAAGTCAGGGCCTGATTGGAGGATAGAGATGGACTGCAACCCAAGCAAAGAGAATCCAGTTCCCCTGAGAGGATGAGTTGCCTAGGTGTCTATCCAGTGTTGTGAAGTGCTTTCCCACCCTCACCTTATTGAATGGAGTCCTTGATTGCCCACTGCTGTTTTTCCAAATAGTAAAGCTGGTCAAATTTATTTGCAAATGTTTTCTTCGCCCTCCCGCACCTCCACATCAAAAGGTAGACTTTTCTCAAACCAAAGTTTACATATACAAGATTATCAACACTGATTTTGAGGATGAGATTTTCTCATGATTTAAATATTTCCATCCAAATGGTTATGGCAATTTCCCATTTCATGAGAGTTCAGTTTTACATAAATCAAAAATTTCAAAACCATATTGGAATGGATATCAGAATTTTTCATTCAGCGAAAACCCAGCTTTAGTCAGTGACTTTTGTTAATCATTTTGATAAATATAATATTATCATCACAATGATCCATTTGAACAATGCAAAATGAAAACAACTCTGAAATTTGAAAATTTCATGATCTTTTTTTCATTTTTTGACTAGCTCTAAAAAACAGAGAGATATTATTAAGGGGCTCATATATTTATATATAAAACTCTCCAATCTGAATATCAGCTTATTTGCCCATTCCTAATAACAAACCCTTGTAAATAACTTGCAACTCATCTGGTTAATTAACTTTGAACAACTTGATTAAGGTTTCCACTTTTTTCTTAACACATTTGCCTAGTTAAAGTAGCATGGGTGTTAGCAAAAATATGTTATCCAAAACAAACCTACACTCTACAAATCATTCCGCATTGTGACTCAGTTTCCCTTAACTTGGAGGTAAAATGGTTGAGCAATTGCTCAAGGATTAAAAGAAAAAAAACCCACCTATCTTCACTGTTTAAATAGCCAATATTTAAACAGCGACTCAAGTGTTGTTGGCAGCTCTGCAAGTTTAATGCTGATCTCGGATGAATTGAAAACGATTCTGACCTGGGTAGAGTCTAAACAAACAAAAGGAGGAATAGAATGTTGAGAATCTTTGCTCATGTATCACAGCCCAATGACAACATTTAAATGACAGAACTAGGAGAGCTCTACTGATATAACAAGTTTTAGGAGCTGTAACAGAGTGGAGAATGCAAGATTAGGTCACTTCTGAAACAATGTCCTGACAAGGAAACATTCTGAGCTCAATTTATTTCTCACCTAGAACAGACTTTTAAAATTGAAAAAGAATGTTACCAATTTAATATGGCTTTTCAGTGTCCACAGGGGGTCTGTATCCTTATTCTCAGAGACATAACTTGAAAGGCTTGACAACCTAAATTATCCTAACCCAATGAACAGGCATCTCTTGACTTAATTATTATTTGTTTTAGTACAAGGGTTCTTAATTTTTTCACAGGCTAGACCACACATTAACACAGAGATTTGCTCCCATTGAGAGTCCTGCAGAATCCCTATTGCAACTGCTTACATGAGAACAAAATATGAGGGAAGTGTCTAATGTACATTGGCTGTTTACATGGAAGAGACCTGCTGTCTCTGTATAGATCACCAGCAAGAGTTTTCAGATTGCCAGCGGTCCCCTGATCCCATTTGAGAATCTCTTACAAAAATAAAAATGAGGAGAGTGATACCTATTTTGGCCATTCCATTCACTGTCACAGAGAAGGGCAACTGCACCTGTACTCCCTCTCTATGGTCCAACAACGGCACCCAATCTCAGGCACTTGTTTCTCCTTGTTACCACCTCTCTTGGCGGGGAGACACCAGTCTCTCTCCTTTCTGATTGGGGTAACTCCATGCTTAATGATTCCTCATCTTCATTGTGTTATTCCCAGCAGAGACAGGCTGCCCAAGTAAGCCTGCTTGTTTTCTCTTTAGCGATGGTTAACAATGTGACTGCACACAGTTATAGTTACCACTGAGCTCTTTTTATGCAAGCCTGGTTTATTCTTAAGGTAAAAGCATTATATATAGAGAAAACATTAAAAACAATAAAAGAACCTACACACATGCTAGTAAGCTTACCCAAGACCAACCCACACAACATGGGCTCTGGCATGTGCAGTCCTTCAAAATCCCACCCAAACTGTTTCCTTGTGATTTCAAGTTCACAACAGTTTCAGCTGGCAACAAGCACCCTACCTTATGGCGCCTCACTAGGCCCAGTTCTTCTAACCCTTCTCCCAGGGTCCTGCCCATTTGCTGGATCAGGAAGAAAAGCTATTGACTCTTTTAAACCAGGATATTTATCTGGTATCCTCTTGTTGGTCCCTGGAGAATCCAGTTTCAACCAGTATATCCAAACATTTTCAGGGGGTGACTTCCAAGGCTGGTAACTGGAGGAATTACATCAGCGTCCCCGTCCTACTAGAGAAATTGCATACAATTCCACAATATCACAGAGTTTCATTTTTAATACAATGGACCCCAAGTATCAATCCTAACTCAATAAGGTTTAACCTAATTCAGTAAAGTTTGTCTTAAATCCATAAGATTTGTCCAGGATTTTGACAATCTGTCACAGTAGCCATGGCCAGTATCAGACATGCTGCCAGAAGGGAGTTGTAAGGAGAGAAGACTTAGCCTTGCAAATGCTGTTTTAGTTCAGACCTCAGGTTCGAATATATTTTCTTTGCCCGCTTTGAGATTCGAATCCCTGAGGTTGAGATGCTGCACCTGATGCTAGTTTTGCAGTCCAGGTCTTAGTGGCCAGGTATAAATATCGCAAAAAATCATACACATAATTGGTTTTCTTCTCTGCAGACTGAGTACAGTACAAGAGCTGAGTTACTTTTCACTCCGAGGAGAATTCTTTCCAGGTCAAGACCAAGGCATATTGGAAAAGCACTGTTTGGAGATGCCTACATTGCCACAGTCCATAGTATACCTGTTATTTGGACAGAGGACTTCAGGTCAGTTTTGTACTTTTCATATAGGGAAGAACACTAACCCTTCAGTACAACCTATTGCTTTACCCTTCCTCCCCACCACCACAAAAAAAAAACAAAAACACAGCATGCCATATATCCAGAGTAGACATATGTGTACATCTGCTAGTGTTGTTGAGGTTATGCTTCATGTTTTTTATTATATCGCAAGGAAGATTAAAGTGTGGTGAGTAATGGAACACGGTTGAAAGCAGAAGGAAGTTCCCTGGAGAATGTCATTAATGGAAACAAGATGAGTGGCCAGCTTATGGTAAAGAGGTATCAAATGGCTTGGCTTTTGCGTGCATCAGTCAGCCAACTGAACTTATCCCTTTTAAATGAAGGTTTTTTTAAATTGAATAAAGATTACTTTATATATAAGCTTGATGTTTTAAAATTGTACCAATGCTGCCAGAAAGAGGTACCCAGCACTGATCATATTTAATGTTTGATCACGTTTACTGCTGACAAAGGGCATGAACAATTTAAAATGCAAAAAGAAACTAATATCACTTGAGCAAAACTTGGTGCACAGACTGCAGCCACAACCAAGCAGCTGTTCCAATAGCAACATTACCAACGGAAATGTCAGAAGCACTGAGCAGACCTGTTCAAACTCCACCGGGTTTGGTTCAAGAGAAGCTTGAGAAATGACTCTTGCAGTTTGGTTCACAGGGGTCAGCAGTGAATTAAATTGCTTCATGGAGGTCTGGAAATTCAAGATCAGTAAATGCAAAACTCCAAGGGGAACATCTTCATCCACAGCAAGCCCCTCACTTACTCACATAAGTCCTGGGTATCCACCTCCTTGTCTTGGAGTTGAGGGTCTATTCCCCATACTATGCTTTGGTCAAAGTAAAGGCTTCATTTTTTGGTGTTTTTAGGCTCCCCTTCTCAAAAGAAAGCAGCTATTTGCTACTGTCTGCTGACTCTTCCCAACCGGATGTAGCTCCCACTACAAGCCCCAGCAGCTGCACAATGGGGCTTTGAGTGTCTCTAGCCATTCGCTCTTTCAGGTGACCCGCTGTAGTCAGAGCTAGAGTACTTCTCTGTTCTGGCTGCACTACTTGGGGGTAGATTGTATCCTGAGAGGGGGATGTGCAGTTTCCATAATGGATAGAGCCACTCCACCTCCTATGAACAGTTGATGGGATGGAAGTGAGCTATTTGTTCCCTTTTCAGAGGGGGAAGGGGGCCATCACATCCTCCTATGAAAAAAGAGCCATACCACAAGCCTCCCTGAATTTGTTACATGTAATTAAAGTAGTGCTGGGTTTTGTGAAGGAAGGAAGCTATCTGTTGTAAGCCAAAGTGTTTTGTGAACAGCTGCAACTCATGCTTGCTAACTTTTCACAGCCACCTGCAAAGAATTTCAAACCCAGGCTATAGTTTGATTGAATCGGTGGGTTTGATAGGAATGTTTTGCACAGCTGTAGCTCTGAGCCACTTGAACTTGGGGATTATAGCAAAGTCTGACTAATTGTGAGGTTGTGCTGATGAATTTCAGAGGCAGGAAGCAGGGGATTTAAAGTTGTATATTTATGGATTTGTTATGAAATATCAAACATCAGCAGGACAAAAGTAGGACAGGGATACACAAATTATTAGGGACAAGTCACCATGAAAAATACCTTTATCCAGAGCATAGAGAAGGAATGACACCCATTGTTTATTCAATTTAATGTATTTTGTTTATGCTATTTTTAGATTTATGGAGAGCCCTTATCCAGGTTGAGTGTAAGCACAAAAAATGAAAATGCAATTAAATAATTAATCAATTTGACTCAGTATCAGCCTCTTACCTTTTGCCAGATGGAGTCAAAGTGTCATAGAAAAGGACTACTTTACTCATCATACAGATTGGAGTTTCCAACCTGCAAGTGGATCAGGGTGGAGGAGTCTTTTGAAATGAGGATTGGCCTTTTAAAATGATGCAGCTGAGGGTTCAGACTAATTTTAGTTTGTTATTACTAGCTAAATTGTTCCCAGCCTCCCTTAGCATATTGGGAGGAAGACTTCAGTGGTTAGGATGCTAGCTTGAGACTTTGAAGACCTATGTTAAATGCCCTGTGGGATCTTCAGCAAGATCCACAAAGCTAGTTATGTGCTGCAATGCTCAGTGACTGAAAGGCAGGGTAGAGAAGAGAAACAGATCAGATGAGGAGCCTAGGGAGGAAGGAAGTGGGAATGTCTGGGCAAGGAGGAAGGGAAGGGAAGTCCAGAGGGTGAGAATAGGTCTTGCTGGGTAAAGGGACTGGGACGAGAAGCCTGAGGAGTGGCGAATAGGACTGAGATGAGGATCTCAGAGAGGAAAAGACAGGACTGGGACAAGGACAGGTTGGAGGGGAGACAGCAGAGATGTCTGTGCATTGAGCACATGCTACTCCAGAGCCTGGCATGGAAACTAGTATTACTAGTCTTATGCTGCTAGCATGTATCTGTGAACCAGCAGTACAGGGGGATAAGAATGGCATCCTACTACTGCTATTAGTTACTCCATTAGGCCTGGTCTACACTAGGGTGGGGGGTCGAACTAAGGTACGCGACTTCAGCTACGCGAATAGCGTAGCTGAAGTCGAACTACCTTAGTTCGAAGTACTGACCCGTCCAGACGCCACGGGATCGAAGTCCGCGGCTCCCCCGTCGACTCCGCCACTGCCGTTCGCGGTGGTGGAGTTCCGGAGTCGACGGGAGCGCGTTCGGAGTTCGAACTATCGCGTCTAGATTAGACGCGATAGTTCAAACTCTGAGAAGTCGAACGCTACGCGTCGACCCGGCAGGTAATTATAGACCTGCCCTTAGCTAAAGCAGCTGATGTCTGGGTGGTAAGGTGAAAAGTTCCACCCATGCTGATGATTCTTGTGGATGTCAGCATGATGCCATGTGATGAATTTTTATTTTGTTTTAAACCTAGGAAATTACACCCCTTCTCTCCATTTAAAGAACATTAAGGTTGAAAAGTCAGGGCCTCCAAAGTTAGGAAATGCTAGCATGCCTATGCAACCGTAAATTTGTCCCCCTTGGGCACAGGCAGTGTGATAGTCTTTAATTATATCACATACCATTTTTTCCATAGGACACCCCCATCCCACCCCCTGCTTCCTTCAGTGCAACAGAATAGACAGTATTCAATATTTTATTTTCTCTTAATTGTTCAGTGTGTGTTGCCTCAGGGCTTATTTCCTGTGTTCTATTCAAACCCTCGGCTGAAGACAGAATGAAAAATTTTCTCAAGATCATTTCTATGTGCTTATCACTGTGTTATAAAAGTGCTTCACACATAATGGATTTATTTTCACGACATCCCGGTGAAATAAAGAGGTATTATCCCACCTTTACCAATCAGGAACTGACGTGCAGAGAGAGGTCAAAAGTATCCACTAATTTTAAGTGCCATTCGAGACACCTGATTTCTATAGATCAGGGATTCTCAGGGGTGCTCAACCTTTTCCCCCCCCATCTCCGCCACCCAACATACTATAACAACTCCACAGCCCACCTGTCCCACAACTGGTTTTCTACATACAAAAGCCATGGCCAGCATTAGGGAGTAGCAAACATGGCAATTGCCTGGGACACCATGCCCCAGAGGCCCCTGCGAAGCTACATTGCTCAGGCTTCAGCTTCAGTCCTGGATGGCGGCTCCTGGCCCCGGGGTTCAGACTTTGGCTTTCTGCCCTGGGCTCCAGAAAGTCCAATGCTGGCTCTGCTTGATGGACCCGCTCAAACCTGCTCATGTCCCCCAGGGGCCATCAGGCCCCTGGTTGAGAACCACTGCTAGAGATTATACAGAACTTCGTGTTCAAAGCCCAGCTCTCATTGACTTGAGTTGCAGCTCTGAGTGCTCAGCACTTCTGCAAATCAGACCAAGATCTCAAGTCACCACAAAAAAATGAGGAACACAGTGTGTGAAAACTTTGTTGATTCTAGGTATTGTACTTAAAACCAGACTAGAGCTGAGAACATGACTGATTTTTCAGATGCACAGAGAACATGGCAGTTTTGAAAAATAAGCCAATTGGTTCAGGTCAAAACAGAATCTGAACATTTTTGGTATATTGAAAAAGGCCATTTTGGGTGTGTTCCAGAGTAGAAATGCTAACCTGCATCTATCAAGTCCCAGGGGAGTTCCCTAGCCACTGGGTAAAGGCTAAAAGGCAGGGGATGGTGGCAACAGTAGAAGCACCAAAACCTCTTCCTTCCCTTGCTGTTTGGTGAATGGCAGAAACTATTAGTGTCAACTTCACTGATAGTTTTTCAACCTGAATCTTCATTTTGCAGTCAAATAGACTATTTACCCACATTTTTTGCCTAGCATTAATAGGAAGGCTGTGACAAGCAGGGATAGACTTATCCGTTGCCTCATTCACTATACATTGTCCAACTTCTACAAGTGAGGCAGGGTGCTGGAGACAACATCCTTCACCACACAACCCTTATTCATCCCCAGAGCTGGTCCAGGCTGTGTATTGACGAAGGATGGTCCAGTGGTTAAGGTGTAGCTTGGGATTCAAAAGACCAGTGTTTGTTTCTCTGCTCTTCCACAAATTCCTGCGTGCTAAAGGAGGCAGATGTCCTGTGGGGGAAAAATAGCATGTGGATATTATTATAAGCTAGTCCTTCATTACAAGGGGCTGAATTAGAAGTTGTAGAAGGAGCTTTAATTCTGACATTTCCTAACTTTGGAGTGTTTGATATGTATCCTGAACATTATTAAGCATGGTTGTGTGTGTGTGTGTGTGTGTGTAATTTAAATTGAGCTATTTTCTGAAACTATGACTCTTGGTTAACTTGCCCGATGACAATGTTAGAGGCATTGAAGGGCTCACAGCTATATCTGCAACATCACACTCCATGTGTGCTGTGATGCCAAAGCTCTACATGTTGGGATCAGTCAGGGTTAGAATGGGACAATTTAACTTGGAATTTTTTTGCTCTTGCTCGTTTGTGACAATCTGAATATTATCTAAAGTGTGTAGGAGGTTTGAATATAATTACTCACAACTTATATTCAATGCTAGAAGCAGATCCATTTTTCACGATCCTTCACAAGGCTTCGGAGCAGCCAATATTTATGTTTACATTTCCATTTCAACCTTAAATTCCAAATTCTCATAGTTTTGCAACTAAATTCACTTTGATTCATTACTTTTTTTAAATAAAAAGTAATGGAGTTATAAATAGAACCTGCTGGAAGCAAATAGATCAAACCCTATGTTTAGCTTCTTCCTCTTAGGAGAACAGCTTGAGAGAATTCTCATCAGTGGTGGTGAACCTTTCCAGGTGTCAGGCAGTGCTAATACAGCAGAAGCAATGAAGATAGTCACCCATGAATAAACTGTCCAAATATACCAGTATCCAGGAGAACAAACACAATCAAATTTCAGTACCCAGACTTTATCAATCGGAATAGATGGGTGCACAAAAGGTGATGAGGAGGAATGATTTGAGAACAAAAGGCAAGTTGTGATGGGAAATGCATCAGGATGAGGTTTGGAGTGGAAAGTATGCAGCACCTACTATGAGGAGAGATTCTGCACAAACATCATGTGGAAACAAGACCTACTTTCTGCCAATACTTTGCATAGCATTAAAAAACAAACTGTTGACCTTACAAAAGTCCCAGGACCTATTCAGAAGACAATGTTTTCATATGCAGTGTCATTTCTTTTTTTAAAAAATGAACACAGTTTTTACTTAATAAGAAATCAACCAAAAGGTGATTAATCGAAAGCTACACAATTATATTTCAAGACATAATTGTTGAGATTATTAATGGTTTTCTGGACCATAAATATTGATTTAGTCATAAAATAAACAAGCTTCCATCAGGAGGAGTTTAGATAGCTGTCTCATACTGGAAATTAGATAGATGAGTAATCTGAGCCTGATCAGTTCATTTTCCTCTTCCAACATTATATATAGTCACTCCCATATCTTGAAAAAAGGACCTATCTTTCTGCTACAGGAACTCTTGTTTTTTTCCAGTGGCATTCACCTTGCAGGTACAAAATCCCCAGCAGACGAGCTGGAAATGTAAGGTTTCAGTGCTGTATACATAGCTTTTTAAAAAATAAATAAATTGTACTACAGTCTATGACACTTGGGGCAAAAAATGGACTTTTCATGCATTTAGCCAAACTTAGTATCAGGGGGTAGCTGTGTTAGTCTGTATACACAAAAACAACAAGGAGTCTGGTGGCACCTTAAAGACCAGAAGATTCATTTGGGCATAAGTTTTCATGGGTAAAAAACCTCACTTCTTCAGATGCATGAAGTGAAAGTTACAGATGCAGGCATTATATAATCTAGTTTGAAAACAAAACAAGATTGATTTTTCACTTCAAGTTTTTACTCTAGATGGGTCAGGAATAAGATGCATGACCTAGTATGGGCACCATCAAAATGCTGGCAGGTAATTAGCTAACCTCACATCATTCTGTTTCCCCCAAAAAGTGCTGATTAGAAGTTTACTCCATGAAGAAATTAATTGTGTCCAAAATGATTATATAAAGCATCGGCTCATCAGCCAAGGGAGCAAAGGAATGGGGGCTGAAGGGTGGGGCAGGGAAGAGAGAGAGAGGGAGAGAAGAGCAGTTATAGAGAAAAAGATCTAGATTGTGCCACAAGCTTTCCAGGCCAAATTCTCAGCTGGTTTAAATTGGCAAAACTCTATTATAGATAACTCTTAATCTAATATGCAGCAGGATTGGTTTTCTTTTGGAGCAGCAAGGGTGAGAGGAGAAACAAACTTATTTTAAAGGTGGCTAGTATATAACAGTTTAATAATTCAGTAGAAGAGCGGGTTGAAATTTTTCTCTTCCCCCGAATCAAATATGGCCTTTTTAAAAAATAAATTGTTGACATTTTTTTGGGGGGGGAGAGGTGTGTGTGAAAAAAATTGCCACAGGATGGAGCTCTGAGTTCCAAATGCAGCCACAGAAAATGTATAAGCCTCATCCTTGTAAGATTGTTGTATTAAAGGAATTACATAGATTAAGTGACTTCCTGTCATCTACTACCTTCTGCAGAAACATAGGGACTAGGAATCCTGTACTGATTCAGGAAAGCATTGTTATTCAGGCCATCATTTGCTTAAGTGCTTTCCTAAACCAGGGTCCTATGATCCTAATCAATCCTCTACTCTAACCATTCCCTCATTAAGTATAAAAATAGCCTGTAGAAGAAGAGTTCACTCACCCCTGGGGATCTGCCCCTCATTGTTAGCCCTGGTGTAACAGGTCTCTTCTCTATCACTGTCTGCCAATGGTTGCCCCAGTCCTGAGGTACTCCTCCTTGAGACTCCGCTCTTGGCCTTCTGCCCAGGTCATATTTAAATCCACCTCTTCCACAGCAGTTCAGTCCCAAGTCCACATAAAATAATACCCAAAGCTCCCATCTCTTCAGCACCCCTTCCTGGGCATTACTAAGACTCTCAGGCCCTCACCCAGGACTGTAAATGTAGACCACTCAAAGACCTCTCAACTTGTGTACTTCTAGTCCCATTCAGCTCTCAGTGCTTTACCAAACCGTCTCAGGGTCACCATGACAAGAACCCCTTATCTCCCATCATGTTGGTATTCACTCAGTCTCAACTCCTTGTTGAACACTCTTTCAAGTGCTGCAGTTAGGATTACCATCTCCTGTAACCTTTGCCTTTTACTTGCTTATTCCCTCTCGCTAGTGGCTTTTCCTGACACCTTCGGTTTCCCCGGTTTCCTTTCCAGGTGCCATGCACTCCTTACTCAGGATTCCTTGCTAGGGCTTACCATAAAATCTGCAATGTTTTTTCTTGCTCTGATTTCAGAGTGTAAGCCTCCTAGACTTCCTCCTGGTTCAGGCTGCAAATTCAGATCTCCCAGGCTTCTCTCAGCCTTTAGCCCAAGAGAGGAATCTCCTCTATGGCCCTTTTTTCCCTACTGCTCAGTGCTCCTCCTACTACGAGGACCCAGCTCCTCCATATCTGGATTTGATCATCCGTTTTGCCTAACACTTCTCCAGGTGCCACTTTGTTGCCTATTTGGGCTCAGGGTCCTGTTAACTCTTTGTTAACCAATGCAGGGTTTATACACCACATCACATACTCATATATTTTAGCATGAGTTTAAGCAAAATAACTGAGATTCCCGAAAACACTGAGCCCTCTCCTCATGCTTGCTACTTTTGGATATAGAATATTGTGGAACATAAAAAAAAATCTATCATAATTGCAGCTAATTTGAATGTGCATAATAATAAAAAAGAGCCTCACACACTTAGCCTTTGTTCTATTTTTTTAAAAATCCCACAGCATAATTTACATTTTAAGTGCTCATTAAGGTGAAAAGTGTCAGCACTGTAGAAAGAGCAAATTAATTACCTTCATTTCCCCTCCCCCCTTCCTAATTATTAATCCTGAAACCACAAAAAGAGTATACTGAATTAATATGGGAATGAATTTATAATGAGGCACATCACATGCTGGGTGAACATCACTACAGTTCCTTTTAATTAGGCCTTTTTCACAGCCTACAGACAAGAATATCTGTAGTAGATTTTAAGATATTATCACTACTATTATATAGTTATTAGTGTTTAAAATCAATTATGTTTTATTAAACACTATGCTTATAATTTAATTAACCATATTGTAGTTGGATTGTTTTTATCTGTATAACAACAAAAAAGCTATTGTACAACAAATATTCACATTATGAAATGGCCATTCACTAAGTGAATTTAATTATATTAATTTGTAAAGAGGTCTTCCATGCCCTGTGTCCACTCTATAGTACACAACATATGGGGACAACTCATCAGCTGGTATAAATCAGCAAAGTTCCATCATCATTATTCTAGGATGCGCAGAGTCTCTAAAAGGCACAGCACTGAATCCCCATGTGTTTGTCACCATGCCATCTGAGTGCCTTACACAATTATATACTCCATCAATAGATCCAGTTACTGTTACTCTCCTTTCCATCTCTGAATAGTTAGACTTTTATTGAAATTATTTTTGTATGGCAAAGCTAAGTGAGGAAGTAACAAATTTGTTTTGAAGATGGTAAAACTCCTTGTCATTCTGATCTCTTGCAGATGTGTGTCCCCATGTGTCCAGCTACTGTAAGAGATTTCTCGGTGTTCTACACTCACAGGTTTCACTCTATGCTTCATCCTCGGTTGTTCCTGAAGAACACAGCTGTTATGTAAGATCATGATCCCAATAAGAGCCCATGATCCCATAATTGCACAGGTGAGAGCTCTGGAGACAAGGTAGCCATCACAACCACCAGGGATCTATCTATTCACCTCTACAGAGCCCGTAACTGTAGAATCCAGGTACTGAGTACAGCATTAAAAGGTCTATGAAAGCAGTCTGAGTAAGGACTCTATTTTTCTCTGCCTTTCTTTTGGCAGAGTCATTTTCATCTCTTTCTAAGGTTTTATACCTCTCCTATCCTCCTGATGTCTAAGTGCCCAAGGATCTTGTTACATCCTTGGGGGCAGCCGGTTTAGGAAGAAATCGCTTGAGGCCAGACAGCAGACAGCTAAAAAAACTACCATTTTATTTACAGAAACAGAGCTCACCCAACCGGCCGAAACCGGCTGGGCTATCCCCTAATAATCTAACTCAGCTGCCATAGCAACAAAAACCATGACAACCAAATACACAACAGATCTCTAAGTGAGATAAGTCCGTAGGGAAGAGGAATGGAGTTAATAGGACACACTGGATTCATTAAAGTCAATTGGAATTTTACAATCAACTTCATTTGGAGCCAGTATTCTCCTCTACTAGGGAAAGGCTTTTCAGAAGAATATGTACTTTACATTGTGTTCTTAAAAAGGAAAGATGTACGCTCACCATTGTCTTTTAATAATGAAACCTGGACTTCAAAGTGGATCTGAACTGAATGGGAAGCAAAAGCTTCCTGTGGATATGGAGCACTGATACTGATGTGCTCCTGCCAATCTGTCCCGTCCAAAGAAGAGCTGGTGGTTTTGTACATAGGTTTTACTTTCATTTCTAGGTTGTGGACCTTGCAGCAGTCCAGCTGCAGGTGATAGATTGCCAGGGCTAAATCTGAGAGGAAGAGATGCAGTCTCTTGGCTAACAGAAAATAGAAAATATGATTGTGACTCTTCTTTCAGTGTCACAGTGTAGCTACGAGCCTAGTACAACTCTGCGACAGACTATACATTGCATCGCTGATCAGAGGACTATTGCCCTCAAGAGAGGAAGCAAACAGCCATTGTTTATTCTGCCAGTCCTTTAAAGTACTTCCTTCTTTCAGACAGAATCTTGTTAGCTTTAACTTGATTAAACTTGGATACCACACCTCTGCAGCATAAAATACAATAAGCATTCAAGCAGACTACATGACATCTACATGGCTCAGCTGGAAGCGCAACTCTCATAAGTGACTTGGTTTTGAGGACACAAAGATCGTCAAGTGTAAGCCTTTGATAATCAGACTCCTAGTGTTGCATATGGAAGCCAAGATATGTTTTGTTGAAATAGACTGACTCATCTTGTTTAACATTTTAATTTAATAAGGAGTAGGGCTGTCAAGCAATTTAAAAAATTTATTGCGATTAATCACACAATTAAAAAAAATAATTGTGATTAATTGTGTGATTAATTGTGTTGTTTAACTATAATAGAATACTATTTATATAAATATTTTTGGATGTTTTCCACATTTTCAAATATACTGATTTCAATTACAACACAGAACACAAATGTACAGTGGTCCCTTTATATTTATTTTCATTATAAATATTTGCACTGTAAAAATAAAAGTAGTATTTTTCAGTTCACTTAATACAAGTACTGTAGTGTGATCTCTTTATCATGAAAGTTGAATTTACAAATGTAAATTAATGTACAGAAAATGCATATGTACAAAATAATGTAAAACTTTAGAGCCTACAAGCATGGAAGCATGTCCTCTGGAATGGTGGCCAAAGTATGAAGGGGCATATGAAAGTTTAGCAGATCTGCCATGTAAATACCTTGCAATGCCGGCCACAAAAGTGCCATGCGAATGTCTGTTCTCACTTTCAGGTGACACTGTAAATAAGAAGTGGGCAGTATTATCTCCCATAAATGTAAACAAACTTGGTCTGAGCGATTGGCTGAACAAGAAGTAGGACTGAGTGGACTTGTAGGCTCTAAAGATTTACACTGTTTGTTTTTGAGTGCAGTTATGTTACAAAAAAAATCTACATTTGTAAGTTGCACTGACACGATAAAGAGATTGCACAATGGTACTTGTATGAGGTGAATTGAAAAATATTATTTCTTTTGTTTATCATTTTACAGTGCAAATATTTGTAATAAAAATAATAAATAATAAAGTGAGCACTGTACACTTTGAATTCTGTGTTGTAATTGAAATCAATACATTTGAAAATGTAGAAAAACATCCAAAATATTTAGTAAATTTCAGTTGGTATTCTATTGTTTATCAGTGTGATTAAAACTGCGATTAATCATGATAAATTTTTTTTTATTTAATCGCGTGAGTTAAAAGTGATTAATCGACAGCCCTAATAAAGAGGTATTGTTTTAAAATGAATTCAACTTTGGAATTACTCTGCTTAAAGTGGGATTTTTTTCCTAGCAAATCACCTGAAGATATGCTAGAAGCTAGGTTTTGCAAAGAGCCTTATTGTTTGTGCCAACTAATGATCCCACAGGTAGGGTTATAAGTAATTTCACATGGCCCCTTTAACCAGAAGGTCTCAGGGTATAATTCTGCATATAAAATCCTGCACACAATTGAAAGTCTGCTGCCCTATGGCTATATGTGTAGAGAGATTAATTTGGTTATCTAATTATTTATAAGAAATCTGAAGCTTTAGTACTGGGACATTTACAATGAAAGAAATCGGTCTTAATTTTACTCTTTTCCTTACCAGTTACTCTCACAAGGCCATTAGTATCTGTACCTTTGGATAACCCCATTTATGAATATCATGTTCAAATATGATATTCTAAATATACTCAGTAAATTCAGATCTGATTTAACATGCTGAGAAGCTTTTACCATTTTCCTCTACTTTGGAACTGTAGAGTTCAGTTAATCAGAATGAATGTACAGTCTCACCCAGCTTATTATATTCTGTAAAAATGATCTTTTTTTGCAATAAAGCTGAGTTTTACAGGAATTTATAGATAATTATTTTAGAGAGTTTATGGAAGGAAACTGATCAAGAATTAATTCCACTGAACTTTAACTCTTATTGAGACTTTTTTCTTTTTCTCTGTCTGTCTCCCAGAATCTTTGCAATGGAATTCGAACTGCCAGCTAGCAGGAAATACATCTCTCATAATTATATCTTCAGAGTGCTATATTTCAAGTCTGTCATGTGATGGAAAGGAGTACTGATAGATAGAGCTGTCGATTGGGCATCAATTCCTGGTCTGGCATTGAGCTGCTGTGACATCTTAGGCAAATCATTTTTATTATTTATTATTTGTATTGTTGTAGCACCCAGAGGGACCCATTGTTCGAGGCACAATAAAAACTTATAACAAGACAGACCTTTCCCAAGGGAATATACAGTCTAAATTAATTCCAGATCCTGCAAAAACTTGCCCACATGTTTGACTTTAAATTCCATTGAAGTGAATGGGATTATTCACGTTTAAAGTTAAACTCACTTTAAGTGTTTGCAGGATAGGGGCCTTAATCTCTCTGGGACTCTGTTTATCCATCTGCAGAACTGGTATAGTATTTCTTATTAGGGTTGGTAGAAAAAAATAGTAAGCATTTTCAGTGGACAATTTTCAAATGAAACTTTCAAAGGAAATGCAAATATTGCTTTCTCTCCAAAACCAAAATTTGATTAAGTAGAAGAAGAAGAAGTTAAACCAGTTCTAGTAACTACCTTATCTCACACATATGTGGAGAAGGTTAATTTATGATTGTAAAATCACTTTGTCTATGTGTACCCTTCCAAGCTGCAATAGCCACACTGCTATTTTTAGCACAAACTCAAGCCCCACTAGTATAAATCTGTCCAGTCAGGCTGAGAGGGTCACTCCAAGCTGCAGTATAGACATACCGTTTGAAGCCCTTGGATGAAAGGTACTGTGAGAGTAAAGTATTATCATGATGTCTGTTTTTCTCTTTTTCAACGGTGATGAAATCCCAACGCAACTTGTGCAGTATATGAGTGAAGTGAAGTTGACTCTGCCAATAATTGGGTTTTGTCACTTTTGTTTGATATAGGAATCTTATCACCCAACACTGAGCTACTAAAAAATGACTTTGGGGCTAGAATTATCAAATGAGATTATGAGAATTGCATGTCCAAATCCCATTGACTTTCAATGAGAATTAGGTACCTAACTCCCTTAGGCCCCTTTGAAAATCTCAATCATATTCTTTATTTACATCTAAAAGTATCTAAAGATGGGAGGAGTTGTTTGTTTTCCTCTCTCTTTATCAAAGCAAGCCAAATTCAACAAAGGATTCAGTTGGACAAAATGACGTGTATATGTTTTCTACTTAAATGCTTACTTTGGCAGCACATAAGCTAATACATTTTTTAATATCAGAATGTGTGTTATCCCTCAACTAGATATGAACAGGGAAAAAATTGAAATGCATTAACTTGCAGTGAAGGGGCCTCATTCACCCCTACAATACTCCAGTTTATGCTGATGTAACTCTACTGAAATAATTGGATTCATTGGGCTGGATCTGGAAAAATGCAGAGGCGGATCAGGCCCACGTTAGCTATTACGTACTGTAAATATAAACCAAAGAACATTATGGTTAAGAAAAACAAACAAACAAAATATCTAAGTGTTTAATGGTATGGAATTGAAGAATTAAAGGTGGAGTAAATGGTAGAAAAAAAATTTCTCTCTGAAAATGGCAACATTTCTACCTGAAGTGAAATTTCACTTCTAACCAGAACAAGCTGTGTTTTCTGACAGACTTTTTACATAAGATCCAAATTACAACTTGTAACTCAGTTTTGCACAGTTCTAATGGCATAATACAATGAAACTCAGGACAGAAAACATTTGTGAGCAAAAGGAAAGCACAGATGCCTTAATGCAGAAAAACACACACACACACACACAAAAACAACAACCAAGCATTCATCTTATTATATGCTCTCTACAAACTTTAATGTTATTATTATTTTGGTAATATGTAAATATGACTATTATCTTCAGAAGGGCTTTATATATTCACTGATAGCAACACAACGGATCATTAACTTTATCAATGTCAGTGTGTTCTTACTATCTCATTTACCTTCATTAGTGTAAACCCTATTTTTAATATTATACTTGGTGCAGAGCACATGGAGTGCAGTCTCCTATGCCAATAAACAGAATATTGCAAAGCATTTTCTTCAGTCACATTATAAAGTGACCCAGAATAAATGTTATGTGTAGTGTTCTGAATAAAAAAATAAAGCACAGAGAGACAAAAGATTCAAAGATTTTGTGGGGAGAAGGGTGTGTGTGTATGTATGTGTGAAATATAATCATTTATCTATCAAGATTCCACCATGATCATTAGATGGATATTTTAGACAAAATCCCGCTAGGGGGTAATCATTATTTATATCAATTGTAAAAGAATTTATGTTTATGAGTTACTTAAGCAATAAGGCATCCCAGGAGAAGCTGATGTGTAATATTACCACATCTCTGATGACTGAAGGAAATCAGCCATCAGCTTTGTGGTCTTTCATTATAATGAACCCTACATGTGGTGCTATAACAAGTAGATGTAGGATTACCACACTCTGGAGTGTTTATTACTGTTACAAGGAATCCAAGAATTAAGGTTTCTATCTACACAAAAACACATAGCCTTCAGGGTGAAAGATCCTGGCTGTGCAGCAAACAGCTCAGTAAACAACAGACCATTGGCCTGGTGACCAGACATGGAGAGGCAACACATCTTACCCAGTACAATTTGTCTATCTACTGGGCCCTTTGACATCAGTAATTCCCACATGCCACACAGCATCCATGGCAGGGAGGGGAGAGTTTGTCTTTACTACATTGTTAACTCAAGGTTTAACTTGAGTTTTGCCCCTAACTTGGCTCCCATCTACATACACACATTTCTAGTTCAGGGGTGCTTTTAACTCAACCTAACTGGTTTGTTGGGATGAAGGGTGGGAATATGTAGGAGCCCAGCTGATGCTGGAGCCAGTAACGCTGTGGGGATACAACAGCTCATCAGATGTGAATCCAATCAATCTGTGCTGTAAACCCAATCACTCTGTGGAGCTCAAGTGTTGTTTCACAAAGTGGTCACTCTCACTCAAGCTAGGCGAATAACTTGAGTGTATTACCTCAAGATAACTGTTACAGTAAAGACTAGCCCTTAGATACTCGAATCAGGAGGAGGTGGTGAGATAAAGGATAGGATCTCATGGTAAAATCTAGAAGTGTTTCTGGAAAGACAGAAGTTCTTTATTTATACCCTGAGAGTGGCAATACCACACCCCACATGGCTTTAATAATATTCCTCAGCTCCCTTCCTCTATACCTCTACAGAGGAGAGCGTAGTTTTCCATGCAGTCCTTGACCTCTGTGCTAAGACTTCCAACAATGATGCCAACAGTGATGGTAATTTGGTGATATGGACAGGTGTCCGCTAGGACCTGGACTGAGATAATCAGGTTAGGCTTCAGAACAGTGATCACATTATACATTATGATGACTTTTGCTCAATAGTTACTTAGACTGCACTTGAAATAGATTTTTCTTTAAGTTGGCAGTATGCCACAGACTCACCTACCTCCTGAATAGGTCATCCTACTTTACAGCCAGGATCTCTCACTTCCATAGCTGTATATTTTCAGATGGGCAATTAAAAATTGTGAGTTCTTAATCGAGTTTCCTTATAAAGGTAATAAGACACTGCAGGGTGTGGTAATATTACAGCTACTACTTGCATAAACATGCTTGAACTGTGTTATAATGTAAAGCAAAAGTCTGTTAGTTCACTACTTTTCATCCATCCATCCTAGAAGCAGTAATATAAAACATTATTACCATCTCCTGGGATGCCTTATTACTTAAATAACACAACTTCTCTTACAATTGACATAAATGATAATTGTCTCCTTACTGTATTTTGCTTAAAATACCCCACTAATATTGACTATTCTTTGCTTTTCCCCATTCCACCCACATAAAACTTACTTGCTTTTTCTTATTCAGCACAATATATGCAACTTCTATTAACGTCTTTTTGAATCATAATGAGAGTGAGGAAAAAATGCTCTGCAGCATTCTGCTTATTGGAACTGAGTGCACTCCATGAGCTCTGTGCCAAGTATAATATTAAAAATAGGATTTGCACTAATGATAGTAAATGGGATAGTATGAGCACACTGACATTGTTAAAGTTAATGATCCCTTGCATTGCTACCAGTATATATAAAGCACTTCACAAGATAGTCATATTTAATAAAATAATCAGACCATTCAAAGTTATGAAGAGTACATAATAGCTGAATGTCCTAGTCTTTGTACCATTCCTACACTGATAACCAGATTCAATAGCATCAAGGAAATCTGAATTGTATACTGAACAAACGTGTTTAACACAAGGAGATTTGAGACAGATCAATAACTGGTGTGATCCTCAGCATCATCAAGAAGGGGTTGGTATTCTGTACTCCTGCAGAAAGACATGAACACTAGAACTGGCAGGGGAAATAGTTTCCCATCTCATGAGAGTTTTCAAGATTTCAAAAAAGTTCTCTGGTCTAAATCAAGATGAAAATGTCAAAAATTTAAATTTCCATTAACCGATAATCTGAAAAAAAAGAAATCTGGTCAATGGAAACATTTTGTTTCAGCAATTTCAAAATGTTTTGTTTAAATGTTGTTTTAAAAATTAACTTCTCTTTTAGAATAAATTAGCTAAAAATTCAGAACGAAGTCATTTGAAACAGAAAACAAAACTCATTAAAAATGTCAAAATTGTGCATTTTGACAATTTCATTTTTAAAAATAAATAAATTAAAAAAAAGATTGAATTTGGAGACTTGTCAAAATTAACTATTTCCTGCAAGTAGTTTCAATTTAAACAAATCAGAATTTTCTGACCAAAAATGTTGGGAAACTCTGAAACCAAGGCCCTGCCCCCGCTTCTTCTCTGCCTCCGCGGGGAGCAGCGAGCACGCTGACTCTGCTCCTTCCCGACCCCCTCCCTCGCAAGGGCCATCAGCTGATCGGCCAGGAGGGAGGGAGGAACGGAGAGGTGGAGGAGAGGCAGGAACCCAGCACACTACGGGAAGAGGCAGGGGAGCGTTGGCAGGGTGAGTGGAGGGCGGAGAAGAGTGGGCCGGGCCAGGCTGGGCAGGAATGTTAATGGCACGCTGCTGCCTGCTGGGACTCCGGCAGGCAGCAGCGTGCCATTAAAAATCGCCTTGCATGCCGTCTTTGGCATGCGTGCCATAGGTTGCCGACCCCTGCATTATACCAATTAGACCCTTGCAGAATTCTCAATTTTTGTATAATATTTGTGTTCCTGATCATTTGTAAATATGACCTATGATAAAATGTGTGCCAGTGAACACACACTTCTCTCCAAACATGGTGAAATGTCTTCCCATGCAGCAATGTATTTTCACAAGGATTCAGATATTTTATGTGAATGAAAAAGCATTTGTTTATTCAAAAAATAAAAAAAAAATAAAAAAAATAAAAACACAACAGCCTGTAATTTACAGTATACAATTTTAAGCTTCTTATGAAAACACTAAATAGGACAATAATTTAGCCCATTTGTGAATATCCTAAATCTTAATAAATATATGAAATACTTTCATTCAGTCAGATATATTAATGCATATTACAGCCTTAGGGATTGTGTGCCAGTCATCTTTTTCCATAAAAAAACAAACAGAACAAAACAAAACCACACCTCATGGGAATGGTCTAGAGGAGGAAAGCTACATGAAACGAATAAACTGCATTGTGTTTCCATAAGATTGTTCTGTTGGAGTCAATCCCATCATCACCTGCCCTATGCACATGTAAAATGAGCAGTAGGGATTATCCCCCTTCGTAAGATCTGTTGAAGCCGCAGAGCCCTCTTAATCTACAGATCACCTGTTGTTTTTCCTGTTTCGTCAGAGCAATACTTCCCAGTAATAGAACCTGTTCCAGAACACAGAAGTGTGCTCCCTTCACAATTTAATTCTGCTTTTGATGATCTGAGTTCCTGAGTGGATTGGAAAGAAACTGACGTGTCTCTTTTCTACCCCAACCACAGCATGCCCCTCCCTATGTGAAGACTGTGGACTCTGGAGAGCTCATTCCGGTGTCTTACAAAGATTGGCTTTATTCCAGGAGTCCTCTATATCTGTGTATATGTAAATAATTTGTTAATAGAGAAACTGTCAATAGATGGCACACAGGAACATATAGCTTTATGCCTGGGTTTTGTAGGACCAGGGAAACTTGTAGTGGTCTGGAAATGGCTTCATCCAGCAACTCTTTACATCAGCTTTAATAGGTGGGATACTGTCATGGAAGTGATTGGTTTCCATGGAAAAGGATTCCCTTTGAGTACAGATCCCAATAGGGTGACCTGGCTCCATAATCTAAACGAAGATTCATGCAAAGCAAGCGGAGAAATACTGTTTATGGAGCAGACAAACTACTAAACAAGTGTAAAACGCGAGTGAAACCCTGCCACCCTCTATCAATGTGTTTCTTTAATTTGGGAGTCAAAAATCATACATGGCAATGATCAGTGTGTGAGAATCAAGAGAGTCAAAGAGTTTTAAACTAACAGATAGATTTTGCAGAAGAAACTCTAAGATAATCCATAAAGACAACATAAATTCTCATACTCCAATATCTCCAATACTCCAATATCTTGTGGGAGCAAGTGAATTATATGGATGAGTTAACTTTAAGAGAGGAGGATCCAGTGCATGAGGTAGAAGTTATCAATTATATACTTACAGTCTAAGTAGGACTATCCCTTGTAATCAGGGGTATCTCTTTGTAAATATCAATCAAAACAAAGACCTGGAATAGGAAAATACTTTAAAATTACAGGTCTGTTGCATCTTACGCTGGGGTTACGTTCCGCAGTCAGTGTGTAAAGTCAAAATCGCATAAAGTCAAAATTACATTGAGTGTAACGGCAGGCAGAATCGCCTGCACTACAGGTACAGTATTAAAATTGTTATTTTTCTCTTCTTTTGATTTTGTTTTTGTTTTTACTGACCACGTAAAGCTGAAACCACGCATGTTAAATGCGCGTAAGATGCAACAGACCTGTAGTGGCAAGTTAAATGAAAGTTTTCATGATTCCATATCCTGATATGTCTTATTTGGCATTCCATAAAGCTACCTTTATGTGAGGGTGGGGAAGGGAGATTGTTTTAATTGTTTTTAGGGGTCGGTGAATGAGGTGATTAAGAGTGGGATAGGTACTGTTCACTTTTCACCACCTGATTGTTCACGATCAGGTAAGAGCTATCATGGCTTGATTCTGTGCTCTCCACAGTACTCCCAAGTGTAAGGGATATGTTGGTGGACCATGTTATGCTTTGGCTATCCCCAGCTGGTGGCTGGACCTGTGAGGAACATTCTAACGTGCATGAATGGCCGAAGAGTCCAGGAGCTGTAAACAGCTTCCTGATATCTCCTCCTTCCTTCTGTTGGGCAAGCCAATACATAAAATAAACTCTTGGATTCAGATTCACACACAACACAAAAACCCAAACAAACCAATAGAATTGATTGTCTGGCTGATGCAGACCCTGGCAGAACACAGCTGGAGTTTATTATTTGTGTATTCATAAAGCAACCCTGCTCACAAATGTTCCTATTTTGTGGTGGTGTTTCTGTATTTTCATAGTGTCAGCACTGATTGCAGCTGATTGATTTAGCTGCTGCTGTAGGATACAAAACATAAGAGAAACAATGCATGTGTAAAAGATGTGTGTGTTGTTTTGTCTGAGGGCCCAGCGAGCAAGTTTGCCTGGAACAGCATCAGCTGCATCTGGCCATTGACTAATTTGCAGTGGATTCTAGAAAAAAAAGCCAATGTATTTCTGACATTATCTAGTATTTTAGGGAGCTGGTATAATACAACCTTGCTAGATCTGATCAGAAGCATCATAGAAAATAATGGGCAATAAGAACAAGTATTTAGATTTTCATAAAAGGAAGACTGGCTAATAGATGCTTCAGTGAGAGCTTTTGACTATAGTAAAAGGCCTTGCAAAACATGTTACTTGTAAATGTATGCCTTTTCACATTCAGGACATATGAGTGACAGACTGACTTTAAACTGTCAATAAGTCATATTTGTTATAGGGCAGAGATAAACTGAAGGAGGGACTATTACTATTATTAATTGAAAAAGCCCCTTCTCTTTAAATGCAGAGAGTGAGCTGGAGGTATCAATTTGCTAGTATTAGCATACTAAGGCATATCATTAGACTAGAACAAGAAAGAGCTGACAGCCTTAAACTAGGTGATGCTTATTCGGACATAGGATCTGAAAGAGAAACAGGAAAAACAGATCCAAAGACTCTTTATCTAAGTCATTGAATTCCATCATGAATGGATGTGGTAACCATACAATGAATATTTCACTTCTATCCTCAATGAGCACATCTGTGTAATTTTATCTGAGGTAGAGGAATGAAAGGAAGAAGATCAGCTAGGGGATTGAAGGCAGACAAAGGCAGGGAATGGCACTTACCTGCACACTTGAACTTGGGGTTCTGACCATGCAACCTTGCCAAAGAGACTGAAAAGAACAGGACAAATTCAAAAGAAGAGCGGCACCGTAGAAGCATAGGTTAGGATCTGCAGGATCTCTGGAGTTATGCATACTCATTCAATATAGTTTTCTCCTTTTTTTACTTAATAAACTTAATAATTTGTGTACAATGCTTATCATTTCAACTATGAGGGGACATTGCACAAATTGTCCCAGCAAGGTGAAAACAACCTTTAATGTCTCAGAGGAAATAGGGAAGGAAGGTTATCTGGAGCTGAACCCTTCAGGATTTGGGGTCAAAAGAGAAGGTCCTCTCGCATAAGTGCATAGCAGTCAGGGCTGCAGACCTCCTGGTCCATCAGAAATGCTTAATGACCAGAGGAAAAAAGCACATTTCAGTGGTTTAGGATAATGATATGAAGAAAACGGGGTAGAATTAAAGACTGAGTGAGAGTTGGCAGGAATGCAGCCACTGGAATTGAGACATTTCCACAAAAAGCTTTTTCTAACCTGTTGCAGTTCCTTCAATACAGATGTAGGACTCATGTCTCTTTTTACTCTTGGGCCACTTTCATCACCAAGATGTTTTTAAGGGGGATGAATATTTAAGATTTGCTAATATTAGAACTGGTATAAAATGCTTGTCCCTCCCCCCATAGAAAATGTTGATTTTTCATTGAAAAACTGAAAACTTGCAGCTGAAAAGCCTCAAACTTTTAGTTGCTCGGTTTTTCAACAAAAAGTGGAAGTTTTCCACAGAAAGTAGACACTTTCTGTAAAATAAATACATAAATAAAAACAAAGTTGAAAACCCAATTTTCCAGTGAAAAACAGTATTGATGGAATGTTTTCCAAAATTTCTAGTTAATGTCTCTGCAGTGATATATGTGATAGACCATTAATTAGTATACCTAGCTGAAACTCAGAATTAGATGCAAGCTCTACTGCATAAGTGCCCTGTCTTGTTTGCTTCTGTCTGTTTAGCAATTGCTAAAGAGTTGTGACTTTGTGCATATAACCATAGGAAGAGATTTAATGAATCACAACCCTCAGTGGCAATAGCTATATATAGTGCTATATTTATTCAAAGATGTTTAGGTAAAGCATCTTACCTACACTTTATGCAATGAAATAACTTTCCATATTTTTTCTTTGTATTCTCTAATGTCTTGGGGCCAGATTCTAAAAGGTATTAGCTGCCTAACTCCCACTGATTTCAGTGAAAGTTAGATACCTAAATACCTTTGAGGATCTTACAGACTAAACTGGGTCCTTGTGCAAGCAACTATATTTTTCATTCAAATCTTTGAGAATTACATCCATTTCTATGTGGGTTGAAACGATTATGTGACCTTATACTTGGAACTACCTATAGACAAGGTAATTGAAAATTGAGTTCTATGCTGTTAAGTTACAATAGCACTTTAAAAATATATTGGTCCTTTAACTTGATAAAGATGCAGCCTGAATAAATGTACATTATCCAAGAATAGGACCAATGGATTTTGAAGATTTGAAGTAGTGACATTTCCTGGACATTTGAGGACAAAAATCCTCAAAATTTCATTTTTGTTTGACTAAGCACTCAAAGTTCAGATGCTTTTTCAAAATGTCTGTGTAGTGAGGCGGCCTGGCTCCCGGCCGCTCCTGAGAGGGAGGAGCCAGAACAGCCGCCACAGTGGGTGGAGCCACTTCCGCCTGTCCCCGCCCCCCGGAAGTCAAGGGGCGGGACAGGAAGTATAAACGCCCCGGCCCAGCGCTCAGTTGCAGCCCGGCGGCCGGAGAGGACAGATGCTCCTGACCGAGCTCCTGCTGGACCGAGCCTTCCCCGAGCCCAGTACCCTGAAGAAGGCTGGCCGAGCCTTCCCCGAGCCCGGTACCCTGAGGAGGACTGGCCGAGCCTGCCCCGAGTCCGGTACCCTGAGGAGAACTGGCCGAGCCTGCCCCGAGCCCGGTATCTGGAGGAGAACTGGCCGAGCCTGCCCCGAGCCCGGTACCCCAAGGAGCTGCCCAAGTGTCCCCCCGACCCGTGTCCTGAGGAGCAGCCCGACCTAGCCAGCACTCAGCACGACGAGGAGCCCATGGTATGGGACCCTGCTGCCGACACCAGCGATGAGCAGGTACCCATGGAGGAGGAGATGGGAAGTAGCCCGGGGGTAGCTGACCCCAGTCTGGCTACTGCAGATTTCGAGCCGATGTCAGTGTGTTGCGGTCAGGACCCCACCGACACAGCAGCAGACTAACTGCTGCTGTTAGGGCCCCGGGCTGGGACACAGTGGAGTGGGTGGGCCTGTGTCCCCCCTGCCACCCCCTCACGGGTGGCAGTCTCCCCCTCACATCAGAGCTCAGACCCAGAAGTCTGGACTCACCTATTGTTGCTGCTCAGCTCCTGCTTCGAGGACCTGAGCCCTGAACTATTATTGCTGCTCAGCTCCTGCTTTGAGGACCTGAGCCCTGAACTATTATTGCTGCTCAGCTCCTGCTTCGAGGACCTGAGCCCTGAACTATTATTGCTGCTCAGCTCCTGCTTAAGGACCTGAGCCCTGAACTATTGTTGTTTGCTCAGCTCCTGCTTAAGGATCTGAGCCCCTTGAACTACTGCTTATTGCCCCGCCCTGACTAGGGCTAGGGCTTTACTGACTCTGTGTGCTCAGCCCCTGCCTGAGGGTCTGAGCCTAGAACTGCTGTTTGCTGCCCCGCCCTGACTGAGGGCTTGGGCTTAAATTACTGACTCTGTGTGCTCAGCCCCTGCCTGAGGGTCTGAGCCTAGAACTGCTGTTTGCTGCCCCGCCCTGACTGAGGGATTGGGCTTCGTTGACTGTTTATTTCTGCTCAGCCCTGCCTGAGGGTCTGAGCCCTTGGACCTTCGGAGACTGAACTGCTGATTTAGGCCGTGTAGTGAGGCGGCCTGGCTCCCGGCTGCACCCGAGAGGGCCGAGCCCCCACACCGGACTCTTACAGTCTGAAACTACTTTGTCTACAAACCTGATCTGAAAATATTGTAGAAATTGGCTCTCTTGTCCGATTTATCAGACACCTTGCTTCTGGTCAGGATAGAAATATGACAAGGTCATCGTTTCTTACTATGGGATGTTGTCACTTCTATTTCTAACCCTAGCCAGAAAAATGAAGTGGAGAGTTGCATGAATGTGGGAAAACAATGAAAGTAAGAAGTAAACCAAAGGGTTTTTTTTGTTTTTTTTTTAAAGTAAATAAAATCTGTCATGAATATGGGATGGGGGTTTTCTTGAAGGGAAGAGGTAACTCGGGAGCTCTTACTTTCCTAAGAACTATTTATGGGGATATCAAAATGTTTCCATGCAGCTATTTTCAAGCAAGTCAACTACACATGTACTAGAAAAATAAAGGAATTTCTAAAGTGCTAAAAATTCATTGGAGCGGAGTTACTGCTGCCTTTTAAAACAATGAAGATAAAACTCTCAATGCCTATAGAAAAACAATAGCATCTCAATGGTGTTAGCAGCTGCTGCTATTGCTTGCATATATCTTTGCCCTGAAATAAAAGACAAACCAGATGTGTTAATTCTTTGAAATTATTTGTGCAAGAGACCCAGTCTTTCAAGAACTGGCATCAATAAGTCAGAGACTCCTGAATTTTAAGGGGTTCATCAGAAAAATTACTTGGAACATCTGATTGTCATGTGAATTGCAGAGATAGTCACTGTGTGTTTATATAATGAACTTTTGGACCCTAGTTTTGGTTTAGAAGTGGGGAAGAAGTAATAATAAAAAATAGCCAGGTCTTTTTAGGTCCACTCAGCTCCATGTTTTAGGAAGAAATTATTTTCTTGGTAGTTATTTCTTGTGTGCTTGCTGCTTGCCATGTGCCTGCCTGATTGAAGTTTATGGTCTGTTTGAGGGGCTCTGTGCTAAGCCTAGCAGCCTGCTAGGCCAGTCCGAGAGCTTTTTAACAAGGCTCTAAGCCTGCATCTTTTCATCCCTAATCCCTTTAGGATTCCTTAAAAAGCCAGCTCCTAAGTGACCAGAACAAGAAACAGAGGAGTTTTGCACAGGAGTTTAGGGAGGAAGCATGAGAGCCACATATACCTAATGTTCTCTAAACATAGACCAATAAACACCCTTCCTCCAAACAAAAACATTTTTCAAGAGTAAAAATAATGTGGTGAGAAGGCCAGCAGCAGTGTGGAGTTATCCAGTTTATTGCACCGAATGCAGCATGTATGATTACCTGCCTTATGGGCAGGTGGCATGTGCACGCATTTGATGGAGTACAGGCTCTTGAAGCCAGAGTGACTGAAATGGAGGAGCAAAGGGAGACAGAGAGGTACATAGAAAAGACTTTCTAGGACACAGTACAGCAGTCCCATTCTAGCTTGTACAGCCTCTGTGCTTCTGAGGAGGATGAAAGTCTCAGGGAAGGAGAGCATCAAACTGGTGTGGAGAAACACAATCCCATAATTAGGATCCTCCTTCCTGATGATGTCAGGGTCCTCTCTCACTCAGGATACCCCTCTGGGAAAGGGGATGCCTGTTATTAGGAAGAGACAAGTAATAGTAATAGGGGATTCGATTATTAGAAATATATGTAGTTGGGTTTGTGATGACCAGGAGAATTGCATGGTAAATTGTCTTCTGCGTTCGAAGGTTATGGAAAGGTGGAGTGTGTTCCAGGCAAAGGAGGGAGGTTCAAGAGGGAGTGTGTGAGAATTATCTGCATCTGAGGGGAGAAGAATGGGACTTGGGAGCCATTATGGGATTTTGGGGTCCTCTCCACAAAGTATGCTCATTAGTACTGTGATACTACTAATGGGCTTACAGCACCATGATAGCAGGTGTTGGTATTTTATTCACAAGTGCAAACACCACAAAGCACAATAGGATCAGGTCAACTTCTTACTGTCCTGTTTATGATTCCTATAACACAGCTGCAGAACATTCTCACACCTCTGATGCCTCCTGGCACTTTTAATAATAGCTTTTTTAATCCCAGGATTTATCTACATGAACAGTTGGTTTGCAGCAAGCTGGGGTGTGCAGCTACCCTGCAATAGCCTGTTGGGAACTAACTGTCCTGCCTTGAGTGCAGGAGTCTGAACTAGAAAACCTCTCAAGGTCCCTTCCAGTCCTACAATTCTATGGACCGAAGCTAGTGGATGATATCTTCACACCTCAGCTTGTTGCAAACTAATTGTTTGTGAAGACAAGCCCCCACTGTTATTTCCAAACTCCATATCCAATTATTAAATTTTGGCCATTGAAATCCCCCCATCAGTATTCTTCAATTCCTGCCCCCAGAACCAGCAAGTAGAATTGTTGTGCACATTTTGAAAGGTTGCTGTGTTCCACCCTATATGCAGCTGTATTTCAGTAGTGAGTGAAGCGATTTCTATACACCCACCAACTCATTCTCACACTGAGCGTTGGGAGGTTTAACTAGTTATTTTCTTGCAAGCAGTACTCAAATTGATGCATAGGAGTAACCATATGCTCCAGCTTTTTTCTTAAACCTTTTTTCCATTTGGAAACCATGGAAAATCCAGGTATATTATAAGTATCTATACTCACTCCCCAGTTCAATCACTGTTTATAATGCACTTTAAGATGGATAAAAAGCTTTATAATGGAGCAAATATTAATTGTTAATTATCATAATTATATGGGCAACAGTGGGTTGCTTTTGATTACCTGAGGCTTTGCCAAATATTTTAAGTTGCATGACAATTAACTCTTTCTGCTCTGTATGGGTTGCAAAGGAAAAAGCTGCAGCTGCAGGAGAAGGTGGCATTATAATCCTATACCTCTAGCTAACTTTTCCTTGTTTACTCTGATTTGGCCCAGGGCTCTTTTTGCAGCATTTCAATACTTCATATGTAGACCTGGAGGCTAGTGCAAGTAGTGTAAATTTGGATTTTTGCAGTTTCACTCCAAAACAATAGGCAATCTACATTAAAACAATAACAATAAGGAATCTAAGTTATTGCCTAATGGCAATCTTGTTTGGATAATGCAATATGGTACAAAGTATATTGAGAGAGGGCTTTTTAGCCATTTCAGAGATATAACTAGTTGCCATATAATTAAGTAGTTGTATTTTCCTTTTAGAGGCACCATCATCGCTTCTATGATCTCTCTCCTAGTGGGTGCAAGTCTGCTTTTGTTGGCAAATATTATGTATTGCATAAAAGTAAGAGCTAATTACTGCAGGAAAAACAGTAACTTGGGTACTACTCTTATTCTGGTAAAGTGATTTCAGTGGAGTGACTCCAGTTAACATTGGAGCAGAATCTGGCCCACTGTATCTTATGAAGTAGATTTACTTTGCACAAAGTGCTAAATTTTCCTCATAATGAATAGTAGGGGCCAGAGCTTCACCAGGTGCAAATTAGCATAGCTCCATTGACTTCAGTGGAGCTGCTTCTTCTTCTAGCCTTAGTTCCACTCAGGAGCTATTCAGATCCTTTTGTTTAACATTCATCCATCTAGTTTTGAGTCTTGTAGCCCTTCTCTTACCCTCCCCTTCTAAGTTAACATTTGTTTCCTATATATTTTTCAGATATTTTCACATGCCAAAACTGTCTAAGTCTGGATTCCCTCAACTTTTCTATAATTGGAACAACCTTCACACCTCTACTAATTCATTCATTGCAAATATGATCGTTTCTTATAACTCCAAACATCCATCTTAACAATGAATTTCCACTGTATTCAAGATCTGCTCATGTCTCTCCCTCCTTGTCCAACATTCAAGCCATACAAAAGTGCAGGCCTAATTACTGTCTTGTAGATCTTACTTTTCAGTGTGATTAGAATTCTTTTATTGAGGATCACTCTGAACTCTTCTCTCCATTTAGTCCATGACTTTCCCTGTTCTGCTTATAACTTTGTCATTGAGTTCACCATTATCCTGTACTACTGAACTTCTGTACCTTTGGTTGTGGCTGCCCCTGTAGACACAGGCCTTGTTTACACTACAGGGGGAATTAGATCTAAGCTATGCAATTTGTGTTACGTGAATAGCATAACTCTTCATTCATAGTCCTTGCAAAGTAATTTATCCAGTGTTCCTTATTCTGGTTCTCATTGATTAAAGATGAAAATGGAAAAATTAATTACTTTGATCTAACCAATATCATTAATTCTCTTATTGTGAGTCTTTGCAAGTCTATATATTTCTTTTTCACCCTCCTTCATTTCAATTAATTATTATTAATTATTATATATTTATATTGTAGGAGAACTTAGGGGCCCCAATCAGGGATCAGAACCGCAACATGCTAAGCACTGTAAAAACACAACAATAAGATGGTCCTTGCCCTGATGAGCTTGAAATGTAATAATAAGATGGATCAATAGAGGGATGCAACAAACTGATGGGGGAAGCACAAGGTAACAATGAGATGATTATGAAGAGCATTATAAGCATTGGTAACATGACACCAGTTGCTTAACCATTGCTGACATTTTGTAGGCAGAGTGTTTTAAAGCAGAAATTCAAATGCAAACAATCAGGTGGTTTTGTGAATGTTTATATGGAGTTCCTTGAGGGGGCCACCCAGGGATCTGGGGCAAAAATCAGTACTTGGTCCTGCTAGTGAAGGCAGGGGGCTGGACTTGATGACCTTTCGAGGTCCCTTCCAGTTCTAGGAGATAGGTATATCTGAAGTACCTAACTAAAGTTAATTGAGTTATTCTAGATTTACATCAGGCTACCTGAGATGATAATCTGTCCTAAAAAGTATGAATTCTGGCATGGTGTATTATAGCGTTTCCCTATAAACAGCAACTTTGGATGCCATCCAAGATCTGTTGACAAGAATGCTCTGTTGCTAAGCTATATACAGTATTTCCAAAGTCTCCAGCTAATTTGATCCACATGTAGAAAGAGGAAAGGAACATCATCCAAAATCTTAGGAGTTAAAACTGGCCATGTATTTACATAGAACTTTACCAATGCAGAACTCTTTTGCAGAGCAAGTGTTTTGGGAAAATAAAGGGGAACATAGTTTTGGGCAGAAGCAACTACCTTGAGCAAGAGGAAACCTTAATCTTTGTCACAGTAGTCTTCTTATGTCTTTTACTTCATAAAGTCTTTAAATAGACTCTCTAATTAAATACCACAGGATTCTGTGGTTCTAACAAAATGAGTAAAGGTGAACTGCCATTCTTAAAGTGATGAGAGTTTAACCACAAACGTATCACAAGGAAAAATCTTGAGCAATTTTCCCCCCAATTTATGGACTCATAATAGTTGAAATTAATAGGTAATTTTTGAAAGGCTACTGGACTTAGATTTAATTAAGAAGCACATGAACCACCCCAGAGAAGTGTTATAGTGCACAGTGTGAACTATAATTGTTAATGTAAAGGTTAATGAGTTAATTAGCCACATTTAAATGTTTAATTCAAATAAATGATCAGCCATTAACTGTAATGGGAACCATTTTGCCTCCTTTATTTTTGCTATGTAGGGTTTTCTTTCCCCAATATGCTTCAAAAGGTATGGAGAGCAACATATGGAAGATTGGCCTTAGTTTTGGGTTTGATTGGTTTTTAAATATAGTCTTGACTCAGATTCTTGCCTTTTATATCCAGCTATCACTAAGTGGACTAGACAGAGGCTTTAGTATAGCCCAGAGCAAAGTGTGGCGCATAAGCTGTCTGACCAGAATTAGCACCAGAGACATTCCTTGAAGTCGCAATTCCCCCTCTGTTTCCTCCATGTTCTTAGCGGACAGTAATTATGTACCACTGTAGGCCAGCAGTAAAGTACTAACCTCTTTGCACAGGCTCATCTAGTCTGGCCAGCAAGCAACGGGTCGACTCCTCCCTTTACAAGCTCCTTTGCAAGTCACTCGCTTGCTCTGAGGAAGGAGTAAACAGGTGAGTGGCCCTGCTTAGGAGAGCCGGTTTGAACATTTTCAATTGAATGAAATTTTGTTGAAATATGTTTTTCTGTCAAAACTGAAAAGTTTTCAAAGTTTGTGACTTTGTAAGGAAGATTTTTTGGGGGCTGGGACACTCTGGTCACTTCTGATGAGAGAATGAGGTACCCAAACTGAAAATCTCAGACAACAGTTGTTTGTACAGTTCAATTTTGAGAACAACAACCTGTATTTATAAAGCAACCCCTGCAAACTGCTAAACAGGAATCATAAAACAGTACCATATTAAATAAAACATCCCAATCTTGACAAAATTAAAAACTCATTGGGTAAACAAAGAATGAAATACCCATGGGGGGGAAACCACAAGTTTTTATGCTTTTTTAAAAAATGGGGGAGAGATTAAATGAGCTGGATTTCAGAAATGAGTGAATTCCACACCTCAGTGAAAGATTGATCACCTAATGACTTTAAGCATGATGGCAGAACACTTAACTACCAGGTAGTATATAAGCTCAAAAAAGATCAGGTGGAGACTCCAGGAGGAGACCTCATAACCAGAGTCAGTCCCATTCAGAGCTTTATAGACTATTGGATCCACCACTTAATGTTCAGCTAAAGTAAAGAATTCAAAATGGGCTGAATATGATCAAACCCACTAGCAATTGTGCTACTGCTTTCTGAAGAAGCAGTGTGTGTTGCATCAGTTCAAAAGGCTTTAGTTTCATTCCAGTGCAGAATGAAAAGAAATGTAGAAACATCAAAAGCTGTTGTGAGGTGGTGTTGTCATCTTGCAGGCAGTTTTAAGGATAGTTTCTTATGCCTGTTCATGGGTATGAAGTCACACTGTAACCATGTATTGGGAAGGAATTGCATGAACTGAATATTACACTGATACCACTGGGAGATTACGGTGTCACAGGAATGAATAGTGGTTAGATCTGGTTGAAATTTTGTTGGTGTTTCTCGGTGAAGGGGAAAGAAGGACAGTTTGAAAGGTTGTTTTGTTAAGTTCAAATTTTTTTCACTTTTTGTTTCAATTAAGATATTATCAACAAAAAAATTGGAACCTTTATTTTTTTTTTTAAGAAATGTTGCCTTGTTTTGAAACATTTCATTTTGAATTTTCAGGAAGGTTTCTCTTTCTCTCACATTCCTTCACCCCCTTCATGTGGGAAAAACTGAGAGTGAGAAAAAGACTAACTTTTTGTTAACCTCCCTCCACCCACTCCCCCTCCTCTCCTTTTGCAATGGGCAGGGGTGAGCATAAAAAAAACTGAAATTGGGACGGTTCCTACTATCTATGAAGAGATTTTTGTCAAGGGCAATGACCCTGTTTTTTATGGCTATTATCCATCAAAAGAATTTTGACTGGCCTTAATAATCATGGATGTTACCAGCTTTACTGGTGTGTCTTAATTAGCCTAAACTAAGCAGCAAATCTACCAAGAGGAGGTTGCGATGGCATTAAGAGGTACAGCCTTAATTGAACTGAGAGTTGTGGTTAAGACAGGGGCAGCACAGCTCAAATACTTTATACCTCTGGTTAAGAAGGAAACATGGCCAGGACAGCAGAGAGATGTGCCTATTTAGTGCAGCTAATATGCAGGACTCCTATAGTCCACAGCTGGTAATGCTGTCTGTCCTCCATTTGAGTAAATCTCCCTGAGACACAAAGCTATGTAATTCACATCACTCTGCAAAGTGAATCTGGCCCATGCAACATCTTATTATTTTGAAAATAACAGTAGTAAAAAAAAAAAAAGGTAACCTGGGTGGAGGGGAGGGAGGAATAAATTAAAATAAAATAAATACATTATTTTTGTATCTTCCAAACAATCCCAATACATGGGCCAATCATATAGGGATCTCTTTCACATTTCAGGTATTAACTGCAGGACAGGACTTTATGAAGGTATGTAAAGGAC